>NC_133334.1:10657048-10957048 GCF_042186555.1 Aquarana catesbeiana | reverse complement strand
CACAACAAGCTTCACATCTGTTATTGCTACTTAGAGCTTATTACACTCTTAAGAAATTGTTAATGTTTGGACGTAGACTTGATGACAAGTGTCCTAGATGTAGGGGGACTGGGGACCTCATACATATGATGTGGAGATGCCAAAAATTGGTCAGATATTGGTCAGAGATTTTAAAAATTATTAAAACTACATTCAGGATTAAATTAGAGCTAGAAGCTAAAGTATGCGTCTTGGGCCACATCAATGAAAACTTAGGGAACGCAAGTATAATTATAGCGACAGCGAGGTGCCTGTATCAAGCGAGGAAATTAATAGCACAATCCTGGCAATCAACTATGCCCCCTATTCCGGAAGAATGGGTTAGGACTTTAAATGCATTAGTGTGGAAGGAAAAAAGAACTTTCATTAGAAAGGGTAACTATAGTAAGTTTGTTAAGACATGGAAACCCTGGCTCCAAGGGATGGTATGTCCCCTATAAACGTCGCATTAGAGCCCCATAGAAATGTTTAGTTAAAAGGGGGAATGTTAAGAGAGGGGGAGGGAGGGGCGAGAAGGAAAAGGAAGAAAGAAAGAAAACAGTTCCTAACAAACGTTGCATTTAAGGAATAACATACATACAGAAGATGAACATTCTAACAGGGAAGGGAGGTGGGAGGGTGGGGGGTATAGGTTATAAAGAAATGTTGGTAATGTAGGCACATTAGATAATGGATAAAGGATATTTGAGAGGTGTATCTAATTGTACATGTGTATTTCTTTTTTTTGTTAATGTGGAAAATAATAAAAATATTTAAAGAAAAAAAAAGGAAAAAATCCCATGTACATACGTATCACAGGTTCCTCCCATGTACATAAGTATCGCAGGCTCCTCCCATGTACATAAGTAATACAGTCTCTACCCATGTACATAAGTATCACAGACCCCTCCCATGTACATAAGTATCACAGGCTCCTCCCATGTACATAAGTATAACATCCTCTTTCCACTGATCATCCTTGAGATATTTCTACAACTTGATTGAAGTCCACCTGTGGTAAATTCAGGTGATTGGACATGATTTGGAAAGGCAAACACCTGTCTATAGAAGGTCCCACAGGTAACAGTGCATGCCAGAGCACAAACCAAGCCATGAAGTCCAAGGAAATGTCTATAGACCTCTGAAACATGATTGTATGGAGGCACAGATCAGGGGAAGAGTACAGAAACATTTCTGCAGCATTGAAGGTCCCAATGAGCACAGTGGCCTCCATCATCTGTAAATAGAATATGTTTGGAACCACCAGGGCTCTTCCTAGAGCGGGCCACCCAGCCAAACTGAGTGATCGAGGGAGAAGGGCCTTGGTCAGGGAGGTGACCAAGAACCCGATGGTCACTCTGACAGAGCTCCAGTGTTTCTTTGTGGAGAGAGGAGAGCCTTCCAGGAGAACAACCATCTCTGCAGCACTCCACCAATTAGGCCTGTATGGTAGAGTGGCCAGATGGAAGCCACTCCTCAGTAAAAGGCACATGACAGCCTGCCTGGAGTTTGCCAAAAGGCACCTGAAGGACTCTCAGACCATGAGAAACAAAATTCTCTGGTCTAATGAAACAAACATTGAACTCTTTGGCCTGATTGGCAAGCGTCATGTCTGGAGGACACCAGGCATGGCTCATCACCTGGCCAATACCATCCATACAGTGAAGCATGGTGGTGGCAGCATCATGCTGTGAGGATTTTTTTCAGTAGCAGGAACTATGAGACTAGTCTGGATCGAGGGAAAGATTAATGCAGAGATGTACAGAGACATCCTTGATGAAAACCTGCTCCAGAGCGCTCTGGACTTCAGACTGGGGAGAAGGTTCATCTTCCAACAGGACACTGTACCTAAGCACACAGCCAAGATAAAAAAGTAGTAGCTACGGGACAACTCTGTTAATGTCCTTAACCACGTCAATACAGAGCATTTATACACCCTTCCTTCCCAGACTAATTTGTAGCTTTCAGCGCTCTCACAATTTGAATGCCAATTACTCAGTCACGCAACACTGTACACTAAACACAATTTCTATCATTTTTTTCATACAAATATAGCTTTCTTTTTTTTTGAAAAAAAAACACTTTTTTTTAGTTTCTATGATAAAATTTTGCAAATAAGTCAGTTTTGTTCATAAATTTGGGCCAAATTTTAAGTCATTTTTGTTCATAAATTTGGGCCAAATTTTATACTGCTACATCTCCTTGGTTAAAAACAACCTAAATTAATGGATATTACTTAGTCTCTGTGAAAGTTATAGAGTCTACAAGCTATGGTGCAAATCATTGAAAATTAATCACACCTGATGCACTGATGGCCTATGGCCCCCTTCACACAGACATGTCCGTGTGCGGGCTCTGCTTTGCTCAGCGGGGGATAGCGCTGTCGATCCCCGCTGAGCAGACAGATGACAGGTCTGTCTCTACACACTGTGCATCGACCGACCTGTCAGAGCGCCGCTCTCCTCTATGGGGATCGGACGAAGACGGACTGTAGAGTCCATTTTCATCCGATCCGATCCACAGATGGATGGAAAGCACCTGTCACAGTCCATCTGAGTACCCGAGTACCTTAGAAAGGAGACAAGCAGACTGTGAGGGAACATGCCTGCAGGACTGGAGCAGGCCCAGTGAGGTCCATTTATCAGCCAGGAGGCTTAAACTGTTTGCTGGACTTTTGATTTTTTTGGAATGTGTTTACTACCCCTGCACGGGAATTATTTTTGTTTGTTATACATGATGACCAATAAAGACAGGCAGGAAGCCCTTAACCTTACAGGCGGTTTGGGTCACCTCTCTGAGAACTCTCCTCTTGAAGCTGAACCCCACAGTTAGTGGAGGATGCTGGGCAATTCCTCTACTGCTCCTCGCTGAAAGGAGTTGTGTCAGCGGTGTTAAAAAGGACAGCAGTGTGCATCTATACCACTTATAGGCACAGTGTACTGCAGTGTAATTGTGAGTCTGAAACATGGAGGACCTGATCAAGGCTTTGGTCTAAAGTAATGCTGCACAGCAAGAAACAAATAGAATGTTAGCTGCCCAGATGGTGAGCTCAAGTAACTGCATTGGTTAAGGCAGCTGGGGCTCAAGTAACTGCCCTGGCTCAAGCAACAGAGGCTCAAGTGACTGCTTTGGCTCAGGCAGCTGAGAAAGAACGACAGGCCTTAGTAGAGATGCTACAGCAGATGCCAGCCCAGACTGTCTCCACAAGGTCCCTTGGTGACACCCTGCCAGGCACCAAGAGTCGCCTTCTACAAATCATGACTTCCCAGAATGATGTGGAGGCTTTCATATGTACTTTTGAGAGAATGGATGAGGGGCAGGCCTGGCCTAAAGACCTCTGGGCTGCACTTGTGGCACCGCTGTTAGCAGGGGACTCCCAAAAGGCATACTTTGACTTGACCACTGAGGATGCCCGAGATTATGACAAACTAAAAGCTGAAATCTTGCAGTGTCTGGGGGTCACAGTGGCAGTGAGAGCGCAGCGAGTACACAGCGGGAGATTCAAGGCAGAAAGATCTCCCCCTGCTCCCGAATGTATGACCTAATCAAACTGGTCAAACAGTGGTTGCAGCCTGAAGTACTCAAAAGGCCCTAAATAGTGGAGAGAGTGTTGCGATGGACCAGTTTCTGAGATCTCTGTTGCCCGAGTTGCAGAGGTGGGTGAGGCAAGCTGATCCAAATACAAAGGATGATCTGGTTGAGCTGGTGGAATGCTACTTTATTGCAGAGGATCACATTGTGGGGTCTACAGATTCAAGGGCTATTGGCGTAGTCTGATGCCTGTCCTTGTTTGATTGGTCAAGCCTAGTTGCAGATCCAGACATGCCGAACTCTACTGTAAACATAAGGGGGAAAAGCGTGCATGCCCTCCTGGACTCTTTTAGTCTGGTTACCCTGGTCCATACCCAGCTTGTGGACCCGGAACAGCTGACCCAGCTTCAGGTAGGAGTGGTATGTGTGCATGGTGACTGTAAAAAGTAACCCACAGCATTGGTTACCTTTGAAACCAGCTCAGGATCTGTTTGCCATGAAGTGTCTGCGTCACCTATCTTATTTCACAGTGTAATACTGGGGAGAGATTTTCCACTGTTCCAGGAACTCTGCATTGGGAAGGATAAGAGTACTGAGCCTGGACTTTCTAATGGGGGGAACCCCAACCTCTTTGAACCAAAGGTTTATGAAAATACTGTTGGGGTGACCCAGGTAAAAAAATGTTTCCCCTAGCAGTCTGTGTGGGTGAACTGTGTGGGTGAACTGGAAGTGACCCCCTTGAGTTCCTGGATGTGCAGGTGCTAGAGGTGTTTCGGGATAATCATGACATGTTGTATCGGGTTGACAAAATTCTGGGTGAGATTGTGGAACAACTTGTGGTGCCTGGCCCTTATAGGAGGGCAGTGTTGTACCATACCCATACACATCCTATGGGGAGGTCACCTGGCCAATGAAAAGACCAAGGAACATATCTTACAGTGTTTCTTTTGGCCTGGGATACATGCAGTTGAAAAAATCTATTGTGAGTCAAGCCCTGAGTGTCAAAAGGCAACCCCCTGTGCCCCACTACCGAAGCCCACAGATGCCATTGCCTGTGACTGAGGTTCCCTTTGATAGAATCGCCATGGGTCTGATAGGGCCAGTAGTTAAGTCTGCTAGTGGCCATCATAGTCCTAGTGGTCATGGACTATGCCCCCCCGGTATCCCGAGGATGTTCCAGTTTCCTCTAAGATGATCCCCAAACAGTTATCCAAAAGAAGTCCTAACTGACCAAGGGACACCCTTTATGTGAAAGGTAATGAAAGAGTTGTGCAAGTTGTTCAATATTTAGCAGCTGAATACTTCAGTTTACCACCTTTGGTAGAATGGTTTGACAAAAACCCTAAAAAGTATGCTCAAAAAAGGTGGTTGATAAAGACGGGAGAGACTGGGATTGTCTTCTGCCATATTTTTTGTTTGCAATTAGAGAGGTCCCACAGTCTTCCACTGGGGTTTTCACCCTTTGAACTTCTGTGTGGGAGACAATGCCAAGGGTTGCTGTATATTGCAAAAGAAACCTGGGAAATTGAAACCACTCCCTACCGGAGTGTCATAAAGCATATCTCAGCCATGCAGGATATAATTGCCTCGGTAATGACCCTTGTTTGAGAACACCTTGCAGCAAGCCCAGGAAGCAAAGAGTCCAGTGTACAATAGGTCAGCTAAGGTTTGAACTTTCTATCCAGGGGATTGCATGCTTGTTTTAATTCCCACGGTGGAAAGTAAGTGCCTTGCTAAATGGCAAGGACCCTATGAAATACTGGAAAATGTTGGGGAAGTAAAACTATAAGGTATACTAACCAGACAAGCAGAAGAAGAAACAGATCTATAATGTGAATTTAATCAAAGCCTGGAAAGATAGGGAAGCCCTCCTAGCCCTGGGTGATCAGCCACTAAAGAAAGAGGAAGGCATAAGTGAGGTTCAGAAACCTGAGTCTATGTTGGTGTCACAACAGCAGGAGGTGAGAGAGTTTCTACAGTGTAATGAAGGTTTCTTCTCAAAGTTGAAGGCTGAACAAATGTAATTAAACATGATATTGTCACTGGTTTGTGTGCAGCTTAAGCCGTATCATATTCCCAAGGCCCACAACAGGCAGTTGCTGAAGAAGTACAGAGAAAGTTCAACCAGATGGGTCCTTAAGATTTTGCAATGACTTCCGGAAACTGAACGAAAAGTCAAAGTGTGACACCTATCCCATGCCCTGAGTTGATGAATTAGTGGAGAATAGGGATGAGCCGAACACCCCCCGGTTCGGATCGCACCAGAACCTGCGAACGGACCGAAAGTTCGCATGAACGTTAGAACCCCATTGACGTCTATGGGACTCGAACGTTCGAAATCAAAAGTGCTCATTTTAAAGGCTAATTTGCATGGTATTGTCCTAAAAAGGGTTTGGGGACCCGGGTCCTACCCCAGGGGACATGTATCAATGCAAAAAAAACTTTTCACTGCTCGGGAGCAGTGATTTTAATGATGCTTAAAGTAAAAAAAAAAAAAGTGAAATATTCCTTTAAATATCGTACCTGAGGGGTGTCTATAGTATGCCTGTAAAGTGACGCGTGTTTCCCGTGTTTAGAACAGTCCCTGCACCAAATGTCATTTTTAAAGGAAAAAATCTCATTTAAAACTGCTTGCGGGTTTAATGTAATGTCAGGTCCTGGCAATATGGATGAAAATCAGTGAGACAAACGGCATGGGTACCCCCCAGTCCATTACCAGGCCCTTTGGGTCTTGTATGGATATTAAGGGGAACCCCGCACCCAAATTAAAATAAGGAAAGGTGTGGGGCCACCAGGCCCTATATACTCTGAACAGCAGTATACAGGCGGTGCAAACAAGACAGGGACTGTAGGTTTGTTGTTAAGTAGAATCTCTTTGTAATTTTGAACTGGTACATTTTTAACGTGTTTAGCTCCAGCCAAAACATCTATTTTAAGCTTTTTGGAAAACATAGGGAAGGGTTATCACCCCTGTGACATTTGTTTTGCTGTCTGTGCTCCTCTTCAGAAGATTTCACCTCACTTTTTGTCCTAATGACAAATGTTTTTTGAAAATTTGGGTTTTTTTGTGAAACAAGGATTGGTGATAAAGCATCAGTGGAAAGGAGAAAAGTTTTTCCCATATTAACTCTTACAGGAGAGAATTTCCCTTCCTAGGGGTAGATTTATTCTCACTTCCTGTTGTCTCCTTCCGTTTGCAAGTAGGAGTCGTTTGTAAGTTAGTTGTTTGAAAGTAGGGTCCTGCCCTATATACTCAGAAGAAATTTGGGCCTTAGGTGTTGCTGTGGCCACAACACTGTAAGCCCTCACAGGGCTCTGCTGTGAAATATTAGATCAAGAATTGTAATTACATGCCCCTGTTAAACAGGAGCTGAAAAATTAGGCCTTAGGCACTGGTGCTGGTGCCACAACACTGCAACCCCTCACAGACACTCTAGTTGGAATGCAGGAACGAGCCCTACTGCAAAGTATTGCATCAAAAATTGTAATTACACGCCCCTGTTAAACAAGGGCTGAAAAATTGGGCCTTAGGCACTGGTGCTGGTGCCACAACACTGCAACCCCCCACAGACACTCTAGTTGGAATGCAGGAACGAGCCCTGCTGCAAAGTATTACATCAAAAATTGTAATTACACGCCCCTGTTAAACAGGGGCTGAAAAATTGTGCCTTAGGCACTGGTGGTGGCGCCCAGAACCAAAAATGTTCTTACAAGCTATCAGCGTGATGATTGAGGAGGAAGAGGATAATTACTCAGGGATAGTCACTCAGCATCAGCATAGGCAGTCTTTGAAGGGATCTGAGATTTCAAAAAAAATTATTCGGTTACATCAGCATCAGGTGCTTGGTAGCTGGTGGTGATCCAAGACTCATTCATTTTTATGAAGGTCAGTCGATCGACCGAGTCAGTGGACAGACGCACCCTGTGATCGGTTACCACGCCTCCAGCAGCACTGAATGTGCGTTCCGAAAGAACGCTGGATGCAGGACAGGCCAGTAGCTCAATTGCATACTGTGCAAGCTCTGGCCAGTGATCCATCCTCAAGACCCAGTAACCCAGAGGATTTTCGGTGGGAAAGGTGTCCAAGTCTGATCTTGCCCCTAGGTATTCCTGCACCATGTAAAACAGACGCTGGCGATGGTTGCTGGAACCGATCATACCTTGGGGCTGCGGACCAAAAAATTGTCTGAACGCATCGGTCAGACGGCCACCTTCTCCACCGCTCCTTCTTTGACTGACCGAAGCCTCAGCAACACGTTGTCCAGAAACAGGAGTTTGTAACCTCCCAGTCTCTGGGAACGCGTTGCACAAACCTTTCTGCAAGGCCTCCCGAAGATGTTTCATCCTCTGCTCCCTCTGCGATGGCAAGATAAGGTCCGCAACCTTACCCTTGTAACGTGGATCAAGGAGGGTTGCCAGCCAGTATTGGTCCTTCTCCTTGATACCACGAATACGAGGATCCTTACGCAGGCTTTGCAGGATCAGGGAGGCCATGCAGTGTAGGTTTGCTGAGGCATTCGGTCCGGAGTCCTCTGGGTCACTAAGGACGACATGGTCCACAGCCACCTCCTCCCAGCCACGTACAAGTCCATGTGTTTCTTGGGACTGATCCCTTAAAGACTGCTGCTGATGCTGAGTACCAGGCTCCACCTCCATACTGACACAATCTTCCTCCTCCTCCTCCTCCTCTTCCTCCTCGTCCTCTTCCTGTGTGATCGGCGGGCACGCAGGAACACTGTCTGGATAAAGGGGGCCTTGAGAGCTAAGGAAGTCCTCCTCTTCCTGCCTCTGTTCTGCCTCAAGTGCCCTGTCCATTATTCCACGCAGCGTGTGCTCCAACAGGTGGACAAGGGGGACAGTGTCACTGATGCATGCACTGTCACTGCTCACCATCCTCGTGGCCTCCTCAAATGGTGACAGGACAGTGCATGCATCCCTGATCATGGCCCACTGGCGTGGGGAAAAAAAACCAAGCTCCCCTGACCCTGTCCTGGTGCCATAGTCGCAGAGGTACTCATTGATGGCCCTCTGCTGCGTGTGCAGCCGCTGCAGAATGGCCAACGTTGAGTTCCACCTGGTGGGCATGTCACAGATTAGGCGGTTCTTGGGCAGGTTAAACTCCTTTTGGAGGTCCGTCAGCCGAGCACTGGCATTATATGACCGGCGGAAATGCACACAGACTTTCCTGGCCTGCCTCAGGACATCCTGTAAGCCCGGGTACCTGCCCAAGAACCGCTGCACCACCAAGTTAAGGACGTGAGCCAAACAGGGCACATGGGTCATTTGTCCCTGTCGGAGGGCAGAGAGGAGGTTGGTGCCATTGTCGCAAATCACCTTTCCTGCCTTAAGTTGGCGTGGCGTCAACCACCTCTGAACCTGCCCCTGCAGAGCTGACAGAACCTCTGCCCCAGTGTGGCTCCTGTCCCCCAAGCACACCAGCTCAAGCACCGCATGGCATCTTTTGGCCTGCGTACTTGCGTAGCCCCTTGAACGACTACGGAGCACCGCTGGTTTCGAGGAAGAGGCCATGGAGGAAGAAGAAGAGGAGGGGGTGGAGGAGAGAGGTGTGTCACAATCATTAGCATTTTGGAGGCGTGGTGGCGGAACAACCTCCAACACTACTGCACCTTGTCCTGCATCCTTCCCAGCTGCCAGCAGAGTCACCCAATGCGCCGTGAAACTTAGGTAACGTCCCTGTCCATGCCTGCTGGACCATGAGTCAGCGGTAATATGCACCTTACCGCTGACCGCCCTGTCCAGCGAGGCATGGACATTGCCTTCCACATGCTGGTAGAGAGCCGGAATCGCCTTCCGTGAGAAAAAGTGGCGTTTGGGTACCTGCCACTGAGGAACCGCACATTCCACAAACTCACGGAAGGGGGCAGAGTCTACCAACTGAAAAGGCAGCAGTTGAAGTGCTAGCAATTTTGCCAAGCTAGCATTCAACCACTGGGCATGTGGATGGCTGGGAGCAAACTTCTTTCGGCGGTGCAGCAGCTGGAGCAGGGAAATTTGCCTGGTACAATCTGACGTCGGTGTACCGAAATCAGATTGCCCACAAGTACGTGGCTGTGACACACCTAATTCTACACCTTCATTCCTCTCAGTGCAGGTCTCAGAGAGGACTGAAGGTCTAGTGGGGTTGGAAATCTCAGCTGATGAGGAGCAAGCAGAGGTCCTCTTTGTTCTTTGGTGTGGGTCTTTTAGATACGCTTGCCAACTAACTGCATGGCAGGTCAACATATGTCTGGTCAAGCATGTGGTACCCAAGCGGGAGATGTTTTGGCCACGCGAGATACGCTTGAGACATATGTTGCAAATAGCAGCGGTGCGATCTGATGCACTCGTCTCAAAAAAGGCCCACACCAAAGAACTTTTTGAATAACGTGCAGAGACTGCAGCGCCCTGCACATGTGGAGCTTTGGGGTGTGATGCAGTCAATGTGCTGCCCTTAGGCTGGCCCCTGGAGGGCATCCTGCCTCGTTGGTGATGTGCCGCCTCCTCCTCCTCCTCCTCTCTCCTATCAGGCACCCACGTTGAGTCAGTGACCTCATCATCCCCTCCCTCCTCATCACTGGAGCAAACCTGGCAGTATGCTGCAGCAGGGGGAGCATGACTGCCAGATTGCTGTCCTTCTTGGGCACCCCCTCTGTCCGTGCTCGTGTTACTGCCTTCATCGAGCTCAGTATCATCATCAGAGCCTTCCAAACGCTGGGCATCCTCCTGGAGCATGTACCCAACACTGTGGTCAAACAGTTCGAGGGACTCCTCAGGAGGACATGGTGGGGCTAGGGAAGGAGTCACTGATGACATTGAGCCGAGGGAAGAGGCCGCTGCTTTGCCAGACAAAGTACCCTGGGCATGGGTGAGAGAGGATGAGGAGGATGAGGACGGCTTGGTCATCCACTCGACCAAGTCTTCCACATGTTGCGGCTCAACATGGCCAGCTGCCGAAAAAAAGGCCAAGCGTGTCCCATGGCGACGTGCTGATGAGGATGCACCGTCTCCACGACCAGCACTTGACACAGAGCCTGCTTGCCCTCTCTTATTGGCTTGTGACTGTCTGCCTCTCCTTCTTGGCCTTCCAGACATACTAATGGCCTGTAGCTGCACTAAGCTGGGATATATATATATATATATATATATATATATATATATATGTACTGATACTGCAGCTAGCAAAATCAACTGCCTGCCTGTAGTATGAGAACACCACCAACCTTCTACAGGTAGCTTTAGCTGAACACTGTGAGCAGGACGCACCCCACTAACTTGTAGGTTTAGCAGAACACTGTGAGCAGGACGCACTGCACTAACTGTAAATAGTCTAGCTGCCTGACTGTGGTACTAATAGAATCAAAAGAACACCAGCAATTTTCTTCAGGTAGCTGTATTTACTGTAACAAGACAAGCCTGCCTGTCAGTAAGAAGATAACAGAAACGGATCTAGCTGAACACTGTGAGCAGGACGCACCCCACTAGCTTGTAGGTTTAGCTGAACACTGTGAGTTGGACGCACCCCACTAACTTGTAGGTTTAGCTGAACACTGTGAGCAGGACGCACCCCACTAACTTGTAGGTTTAGCAGAACACTGTGAGCAGGACGCACTGCACTAACTGTAAATAGTCTAGCTGCCTGACTGTGGTACTAATAGAATCAAAAGAACACCAGCAATTTTCTTCAGGTAGCTGTATTTACTGTAACAAGACAAGCCTGCCTGTCAGTAAGAAGATAACAGAAACGGATCTAGCTGAACACTGTGAGCAGGACGCACCCCACTAGCTTGTAGGTTTAGCTGAACACTGTGAGGTGGACGCACCCCACTAACTTGTAGGTTTAGCTGAACACTGTGAGAAGGACGCACCCCACTAACTTGTAGGTTTAGCAGAACACTGTGAGCAGGACGCACTGCACTAACTGTAAATAGTCTAGCTGCCTGACTGTGGTACTAATAGGATCAAAAGAACATCAGTAATTTTCTTCAGGTAGCTGTATATACTGTAACAAGACAAGCCTGCCTGTCAGTAAGAAGATAACAGGAACGGATCTAGCTGAACACTGTGAGCAGGACGCACCGCACTAACTTGAAGGTTTAGCTGAACACTGAGCAGGACGCACCCCACTAACTTGTAGGTTTAGCTGAACACTGTGAGCAGGACGCACTGTACTAACTGTAAATAGTCTAGCTGCCTGACTGTGGTACTAATAGGATCAAAAGAACACCAGTAATTTTCTTCAGGTAGCTGTATATACTGTAACAAGACAAGCCTGCCTGTCAGTAAGAAGATAACAGGAATGGATCTAGCTGAACACTGTGAGCAGGACGCACTGCACTAACTGTAAATAGTCTAGCTGCCTGACTGTGGTACTAATAGGATCAAAGGAACACCAGTAATTTTCTTCAGGTAGCTGTATATACTGTAACAAGACAAGCCTGCCTGTCAGTAAGAAGATAACAGGAATGGATCTAGCTGAACACTGTGAGCAGGACGCACTGCACTAACTGTAAATAGTCTAGCTGCCTGACTGTGGTACTAATAGGATCAAAGGAACACCAGTAATTTTCTTCAGGTAGCTGTAAATACTGTAACAAGACAAGCCTGCTTGTCAGTAGGAATATAACAGGAACTGATCTAGCTGAACACTGTGAGCAGGACGCACTGCACTAAATGTAAATAGTCTAGAAGATAACAGGAACGGATCTAGCTAAACTGAATACAGTGTATATATATATATGCAACACCTGGGATGCATATATATACACAATACACTGTAAGTGCAGCTAACTGACAGACTGTTCTGCCTAATCTATCTAACTCAAATCAAATGTCACTGTCTATCTCTCTCTCTCTCTTAATGAACGCCGGAACACACACTACACAGGGCCGCCGTGCAGGCGACCTTATATAGTGTGGGGCGTGTACTAAATCCCCTGAGCCATAATTGGCCAAAGCCTCCTTGGCTTTGGCCAATTACGGCTCTCTGTTCAGGCGGCGCTGTGATTGGCCAAGCATGCGGGTCATAGTGCATGCTTGGCCAATCATCAGCCAGCAATCCACTGCGATGCCGCAGTGAATTATGGGCCGTGACGCGCCACACGAATTTGGCGCGAACGGCCCATATCGTTCGCAATTCGGCGAACGGGCGAACAGCCGATGTTCGAGTCGAACATGGGTTCGACTCGAACACGAAGCTCATCCCTAGTGGAGAAGTTGGGCCCGACAGGTACATAACTACCCTTGATCTCACTAGAGGGTATTGACAGGTTCCTCTGACAGAGGAAGCAAAAGAAGAAACAGCTTTTGCAACTCCAGAGGATCTATGGCAGTATGTCTGGATGCCTTTTGGGTTAAATGGAGCTCTTGCTACATTCCATCGGATAATAGATGAAATTCTTAGCCCACATTGATGCTATTCAGCAGCCTATCCAGATGATGTGGTTATCTGGAGCACATATTGGGAAAGTTTGTTAGTTATACATGCTTACCACTAAAGGCAGGAAGCACTTAACCCTACAGGCAGCTTGTATCACCTCTCTGAGAACTCTTCTCTTGAAGCTGAACCCCACAATGATAATTACACATACAGTACAGTACAGTATACAATGCCTTGCAAAAGTATTCACCCCCTTGGCATTTTTCTTGTTTTGTTGCCTCACAACTGGGGATGGGCGAACGGTTCGGTCCGTGCATAAGTTCGGGCCGAACTTTGGTTGTTCGGATGTTCTGCTAACACTGAACAATATGCAGTGTTCGGGGGAAATTCGAAAGCCGCTGGAACACCATTAAAGTCTATGGGACACTAACATGAAAAATCAAAAGTGCTCATTTTAAAGGCTTATATGCAAGTTATTGTCATAAAAAGTGTTTGGGGACCCGGGTCCTGCCCCAGGGGACATGTATCAATGCAATATTTTTGGGAGCAGTGATTTTTTTAATGCTTAAAGTGAAAAAAAAAATGAAATATTCCTTCAACCACTTGCCACCCAGGCCAATTCTGACATTTCTCTCCTGCATGTAAAAATCATCATTATTTTGCTAGAAAATTACATAGAACCCCTAGACATTATATATATATTTTTAGCAAAGACCCTAGAGAATACAATGGCGGTTGTTGCAACTTTTTATCTAGCATGGTATTTGTGCAGCAATTTTCTAACGCGTTTTTGGGAAAAAAAAGTTTTGTGCTTAAAAAAACTCCAAAACAGTTAGCCCAATGTTTTTGCATATTGTGAAAGATGAAGATACGCCGAGTAAATAGATACCTAACATGTCACGCTTCAAAATTGCACACACTCGTGGAATGGCGCCAAAGTTCGGTACTTAAAAATCCCCTTAGACAATGCTTGAAATTTTTTTACTGGTTACATGTTTTGAGTTACAGAGGAGGTCTAGGGACAAAATTATTGCTCTCGCTCCAACGTTCACGTCGATATCTCACATGTATGGTTTGAACAGCGTTTTCATATGTGGGCGGGACTTACGTATGCGTTCGCTTCTGCATGCGAGCACACGGGACAGGCGCACTTTAAAAAATGTTATTTTTTTATTGTTATACTTTCTTTTTTTATTTTGACACTTTTTTGAAAAAAAAAATTGATCACTTTTATTCTTATTACAAGGAATGTAAACATCCCTTGTAATAGGAATATGACATGACAGGTCCTCTTTATAGTGAGATATGGGGTCAGTAAGTCCCCACATCTCACCACTAGGCTGGGAAGCCTGAAATAAAAAAAAAAAAAACTGATCATGGCTTCCCAGGAAAGGCGGCGCCGTTTTTTTGAATGGAGAGGCCGGGTGTGGCATCATAATATCAGCCCGGCCTCCGACGATCATAGAAACTCTGGCGACCATCTGGTCCACCGGAAATCTCTATGAGCAACATCTGGGGCCGGCGGATCTGCTCTCCAACTCACCGATTGTAGCGGTGAGTCGGTACAAGCACTGGATCGCAGCGGGAGGGGGGACGTCCCCTCTTGCCTCCCGTAAGAACGATCAAGCAGCGGAACAGCTGAACAGGTGTAGGGAATCGCTGGCTGAAAATGGTAATATCCAAATGATGTCTGTAGCTACAGGCATCATTCAAATATCCCCGCTCAAAGTCCATCACGTCATATGAAGGTGGGCGGGCGGCAATCAATTAAATATTGTGCCTGGGGGGTGTCTATAGTATGCCTGTAAAGTGGCACATTTTTCCCATATTTAGAACAGTGTCACAGCAAAATGACATTTCTAAAAGAAAACTTGTCATTTATATGTAATGAATTGTCGGGTCTCGGCAATATAGATAAAACTCATTGAAACAAAAAGAGCATGGGATCCCCCCAGTCCATTACCAGGCCCTTTGGGTCTGGTATGAATATTAAGGGGAACTCCAAACCAAAATTAAAAACAAAATGGTGTAGGGGTCCCCCCAAAATCCGTACTAGACCCTTATCCGAGCACGCAATCTGGTAGGCCGCAGGAAAAGAGGGGGGGACGAGAGAGCGCCCCCCTCCTGAACCGTACCAGGCCACATTCCCTCAACATGGGGAGGGTGCTTTGGGGTAGCCCCCAAAGCACCTTGTCCCCATGTTGATGGGGACAAGGGCCTTATCCCCACAACCCTTGCCCGGTGGATGTGGGGGTCTGCAGGCAGGGGGCTCATCAGAATCTGGTAACCCATTTACTTAACCGGGTGGCCCCGTCCCACTCTGACGCCACAGGGAAGCCATGGGGAAGTCCTTGTGCGTCAGAAGGGAGCGGGGTCACCTGGGAACGTCACCGGGTGGCCCCGTCCTCAGTTATATAAGAACTGTCAAAGGCGATGAAGCGTCACACGGCGGGAGCCTCCCATAGAGGCGGATCGGTGGCGGATTTTTTTTTCATTTTCAGTCTGTCAGCGGAGCAATATAAGAAGATGAATGGACATTGTGGGACGTTTTTATCTTTTTATTTTTAATAAAGGAGTTGTCCCAAGCTGTGTCTTGTTTTTTTTTTTTAACATTTTGACACTTTTTTTGTGAAATGGTAGGGGTACATTTGTACCCCATTACCATTTCAAATGGGGGAGGCCGGGATCTGGGGTCCCCTTGTTAAAGGGGGCTTCCAGATTACGATAATCCCCCCGCCCGCAGACCCCCACAACCACCGGGCAAGGGTTGTGGGGATGAGGCTCTTGTCCCCATCAACATGGGGACAAGGTGCTTTGGGGGGCTACCCCAAAGCACCCTCACCATGTTGAGGGCATGTGGCCTGGTATGGTTCAGGAGGGGGGGCGCTCTCTCGTCCCCCCTCTTTTCCTGCGGCCAGCCAGGTTGCGTGCTCGGATAAGGGTCTGGTATGGATTTTGAGAGGGACCCTACGCCATTTTTTTTATATTAGCGCAGGGTTCACCTTAAAATCCATACCAGATCTTAAGGGTCTGGTATAGATTTGGGGGGGGGGCCTACGCCATTTTAAACAAAAAATTGGCACAGGGTTCCCCTTAATTTCCATATCAGACCTAAAGGGCCTGATATGGATTTTAGGGGGACCCCCAAGCAATTTTTTTTTGTTTAATTTTTAAGGAATATTTCATTTTTATTGTTTCACTTAAAGCATTAAAAAAAATCACTGCTCCAGAAAAAACAGCAGTTTTTAAAAAAATGTTTCCATTGATACATGTCCCCTGGGGCAGGACCCAGGTCCCCAAACACTTTTTATGACAATAACTTGCATATAAGCCTTTAAAATGAGCACTTTTGATTATTCATGTTCGTGTCCCATAGACTTTGATGGTGTTCGTGTGTTCTGACAAATTTTTTGCCTGTTCAGTATGTTCTGGTGCGAACCGAACCGGGGGGTGTTCGGCTCATCCCTACTCACAACCTGGAATTAACATGGATTGTTTGAGGATTTGCATAATTTAATTTACAGAACATGCCCACAACTTTGAAGGTTTTTTTTTATTTTATTGTGAAGCAAACAACAAATAGGACAAAATAACAGAAAAAGTCAATGTGCATAACTATTCACCCCCCTAAAGTCAATACTTTGTAGAGCCACCTTTTGGGGCTATCACAGCTCCAAGTCACTTTGGATAAGTCTCTATGAGCTTGCCACATCTTACCACTGGGATTTTTGCCCATTCCTTCTTGCAAAACCGCTCCAGCTCCTTCAGGTTGGATGGTTTGCACTTGTGAACAGCAATCTTTAAGTCTGACCACAGATTTTCTATTGGATTGAGGTCTGGGCTTTGACTAGGCCATTCCAACACATTTTCATGTTTCCCCTTAAACCACTCAACCACACAATATACTTTCAGCTCTTTGAAACAAAGAAAATCATAATTATAAGAATAGATGGGGTGCATGCGTGGAGCAGACAGCGATGGACATGTCTCGCTGAGGCTCTGTTATTCCGGGACTTCGCGGCTACCACAGATGCCCGAATGGCAGGGTAACTAAACAAAAAGCATACTAATATTCTCCTTAGTACCCTGTGAACCAAATAGAATGGTTTTGCGAGCTGCCCGAGGCAAAACAAAAGTGAAAAGCCACTCAGAGGCTCCTGTAATATGGCTCAGTGAAATTCTTTTCACACAGCTAAGGCCGGCGCTGACAAGAAACAGCTTCATTTACCTCAGGAACTGTATGACACAGATAGTGAATACAGCGCCAGCTCCCAGCCACAACAAGCAGATACATTACACCCAAATATATTAAAACAAATAGAGAAAATGCTACAGAAAGCTTTAAAGCAGACCTCTGACCAAATTACAGAGAAACTGACAAAAGAAATACAGGATTTAGGCCAACGCACAGCTGAATTGGAAAACAGAATGGATGACATTGAAACTAATGTACTGTCACATGACAATGAATTGGAGTCTCTTAAAGATGAAAATTTAACGCTGCGAGCGCGTTTAGAAGATTTTGAGAATAGGGCACGTCGTTCAAATCTCCGCATACGAGGTATGCCTGAGTCAATCATTGACCTTCAATCGACTATGACTGCTCTTTTTCAGGAATTAACACTGTCAATCTCTACTGAAAGATTGGAAATGGACAGAATCCATAGAGCTTTGGCGCCACGCAAAGTTGAAGGTCCCCCTCGTGACATAATTGTAAAGTTCCACTTTTTTCTCACAAAAGAGCAACTTACCATATCACCACCATATCCCTTATCAATGGGGATTCCCATTTTCTATTCATTTTACATTTCAAGGCACCAAATATTCAGGCAGATCCTTTGAACAATTACAGAACACTTTGCAAAACCTTCATCTATACAATGGGCCCTCTACTAGCCCTCGTCGACGTACAACATCTAATTCTCCACAAAGTGCATCTAAGCCTGGAACTGGCATTTTGCATTTCTCTCTGAAGCTCATTCAGCTTAACGGTTCACCTACCTTATCTTTAATTTTAAATATTTCAAGTTCTTAATATGTTATAAGTTAAAGTATATATCTTTACATTCAAATATTCATATATAATTAATTAAGGATTTGTTAAAAGGAATACTATTTAATCTGACTCTTATGTTTGCTTATTTTTTAAGGAATATAGCCAAAATCGGATGTCTGAATAGAATTTTTTTATTTTTTCATAAAATTTGGCCGCGGGGGACCCGAGAATTGGTCACTGCTGCCCCCATTTTTCTGTCCTAGGACTCTCCTCCACTTGGGTTACAGTGTGAGGGGCCTCCTCGGATAGACTTTGTGCCTCTGAGCTAGCAGATTTGCATGCTCAGTACGCCATCGTTTTATTTTTATACATATATTAGTAATTATAACTTATTTTAAATATAGGACTCTTATTATTTCTTTCTTCTCTCATAATCTCCTTCTCCTTCTTTCTTTTATCCAATATTTCCCTGGGGTTTCTTTGATTCCGCACCTGATAACAGAAATATATCGATATATCTTATGTACAAATTATATATGGCTCCTTTAAATGTCCTAACCTTAAATGTCCAAGGTCTAAACAATCCTCATAAGCGAACTAAAGTATTCAGATCTTTAGACTCCTCAAGAGCCCATATAGTGTACCTCCAAGAGACGCATTTTACTGAAACTTCAACCACTAAATATTTTGGGACATGCTATCCCCAAGTTTATACTGCTTCAGCTAAATCAAAACGCAGAGGAGTACTAATAGCATTTCACCAAACTACACCTTTTTCCCTCTGAAGTACGGTAACCGATATAATTATTAATATTATATCTGTGTATTAATTTGTCTAATCCCTGTAGTTAGTTAATCTATTAAACTCTGAGCACATATTTTTGTTAATATAACAATAATACCAGGTTAGCTATGAAACCAAACGCACTGTGCTGCTAGTAAAACAATATCTTATTTATTTCCCAAGGAATTAAGAAACTAACATAAAAGTACTAAAAGGGTATTACAATGTTACATAGCTCACAATCAGAACACAATATACTAAACAGCATATCTCTACAACATATAACAACAATACAACATGTAATACAAGAATATACTTATCACATCCTTGGCTGGTCAGTCTCAAGATGTTGAAAAGTGAGAGCTCAATGCTGCATTGAGTTTAGGCTGAAACCAGTAGACATGTGCACACTGAAATATTTTGTTTCGGAATTTCGTTTTCGTCCGAAAAATAAATTTATTTAGTTACTCCCGAAATTCGTTTTTATTTATTTTGTTTTTCGTTAAAAATTGCAGTTGTCTGAAAATCCAAATTAAGGATGAATCTGTCATTGAAGGCTTATGGTGTCTGTCGAATGTTCAAAGAAGATTCGACGGAGCAGCTAAACTGTACAACGCCGTATAGTTTACCGGCTCCGTCGAATCTTCTTAGAACTTTCAACAGACACCATAAGCCAAACGTGTGTACTTAGTTCTAGCTATTTTACTGCTCCTCCTCTTTGGTTACAATCAGCCAATAACATTCATCATCATCATTATTTTTATTTATCTTTTGTCCCCTACGTCGAATCTTTTCTCACCGGTGTTGACTCTTTTCTCCCCTACGTCGAATCTTTTCTCCCGTACGTCGAATCTTTTCTCCCCTACGTCGAATCTTTTCTCCCCTACGTCAAACCTTTTTTCTCTCTCTCTCTTGGACTAATAGAGTTAAGGTTAGGCACATTCAACCACAGGTTTGATGGACACAGATTGTTATTGTCATCATCATGTCGAATCTCCTATCTATATCGAACTGTTGTAGCAAAGAAAACGAAAATAAAGCATTTGTTTATGTCTGATCTTTCGTTGTTCGGATTCTGCACTTTCGTTATCGTTTGTTAAAACGGTAACGACAATACCTGAAATTCGGACGAAAATGAATGCACATGTCTAGAAACCAGCACCCAGAGCAAGGCCTCAAGATGGCAGAGCCACATGAGGCTTGCACAGACCAACATCAGCAGAGAGAGAGAGCTAGGGGCAGAGAGACAGAATCGCCTGTGTGTGCTCTATTCATTCAAACATACACGCCTACTCGTAGCCACCCCCATTTGCCTTCCATCCAATAGAAATCACCAAGAGGTAATCCTTCAAATGTCTGCGCATTCTTCAGGAAACATGCTGTATTGTCCACTAGGGTCAGCATCTCTATTAGCCCTGGGCCGTCTTAGCTAGCTCTTATTCTCTTTGAAGCCTGCAATCACACATATCACAGCAGGTGGGCTAGAGACAAGCCCTTTTGCTATGCAGATTCTGTTTGGGGCCACATTCCTCTGTACTTTTTAAAACTGTGGGACTGCAAATGTCAGCATGTCTGATCTTGGTTGTAAGAACAGATGTGTGGAAACTTTAGACATATAACATTAGATCATGTTGACTTCCAACACTCTCATAACAGAGATCAAAGATCCAGAAGGCCGCTATCTCATACTTTTGGGACACCTATGTGATATCCCACTCACAATTGTTTCCTATTATGCACCTAATAAAAGATTCACATAAAATGGGTACACTTTTGATATGTGGTGATTCAAATCAAGTTCTATACCCCTATCTAGATAAATCCCCAACTCCAACCATATCCAGCTCTCAATCTTATATGTTTCAAAGACTTCTTCAACAACATTCACTGCTAGATTCCTGGCGTGAAATAAATTCTTCAAAACGTCAATTCTCTTTTTACTCCAACCCACATAAATCTTTTTCCCGTATTGACCATATCCTAATATCTATAAGTATGTCACCAGAATTGCTCAACTCTTATATTAAACCTTATACTTGGACAGATCATTGTGCGATAATTTCAACCTTTATTTCTTTAATCCCAAAAGCTCAAGACCCCCACATGGCACATAAACGATTCAATTCTCACACACCCATCACATTCATCTGACTTAGAATCAGCAATAAAAGAATATCTGGGATACAATGATACTCCTGATATATCCCCACTGACAGTGTGGGAAGCCCATAAACCTGTTCTTAGAGGGGTCTGTTTATGACAAGCATCATACCTTAAAAAAGAAAAACGACAACTACAACAAAAACTAGAAAAAGAATTCAATGACTGCCACACAAATTTCCAATCAAACCCTACTCTAGTGTCAAAAGCACAACTTGATAAGGCAAGTTTAAATCTCGACCTATTCCTATCAGAATCGGTGGACAAAACAATACTTAAATCTAAACATAAATTCTACTTTAAAGCTAATAAACCTGGCACCCTTCTTGCACGTGCGCTTCAAAAATTAAATAACCCCTTGAAGCCAATTCGCCTAAAAATACCCCATGATAAATACACTAGTAACCCAGTAAAGATATTACACATCTTTCATAAACATCTTACTTCTTTATTAGGGATGAGCGGAACACCCCCCGGTTCGGTTCGCACCAGAACCTGCGAATGGACCGAAAATTCGCACGAACGTTAGAACCCCATTGACGTCTATGGGACTCGAACGTTCGAAATCAAAAGTGCTTATTTTAAAGGCTAATTTGTATCGTATTGTCCTAAAAAGGGTTTGGGGACCCAGGTCCTGCCCCAGGGGACATGTATCATTGAAAAAAAAACTTTTAAAAACGGCCGTTTTTTCGGGAGCAGTGATTTTAATGATGTTTAAAGTAAAAAAAAAAAGTGAAATATTCCTTTAAATATCGTACCTGGGGTGTGTCTATAGTATGCCTGTAAAGTGGCGCGTGTTTCCCGTGTTTAGAACAGTCCCTGCACAAAATGTAATTTTTAAAGGAAAAAATCTCATTTAAAACTGCTTGCGGGTTTTATGTAATGTCGGGTCCTGGCAATATGGATGAAAATCAGTGAGACAAATGGCATGGGTACCCCCCAGTCCATTACCAGGCCCTTTGGGTCTTGTATGGATATTAAGGGGAACCCCGCACTCAAATTAAAATAAGGAAAGGTGTGGGGCCACCAGGCCCTATATACTCTGAACAGCAGTATACAGGCGGTGCAAACAAGACAGGGACTGTAGGTTTGTTGTTAAGTAGAATCTGTTTGTCATTTTGAACGGGTACATTTTTAACGTGTTTAGCTCCAGCCAAAAAATCTTTTTTAAGCTTTTTGGAAAACATAGGGAAGGGTTATCACCCCTGTGACATTTGTTTTGCTGTCTGTCCTCCTCTTCAGAAGAT
This sequence comes from Aquarana catesbeiana, assembly GCF_042186555.1. Classification (NCBI taxonomy): domain Eukaryota; kingdom Metazoa; phylum Chordata; class Amphibia; order Anura; family Ranidae; genus Aquarana; species Aquarana catesbeiana. Next base: position 10,934,936 of record NC_133334.1, on the reverse strand, counting down.
TTCACCTCACTTTTTGTCCCAATGACAAATGTTTTTAGAAAATTTGGGGTTTTTTGTGGAACAAGGATTGAAAAGCATCAGTGGAAAGGAGAAATGTTTTTCCCATATTAACTCTTACAGGAGAGAATTTCCCTTCCTAGGGGTAGATTTCATCTCACTTCCTGTTGTCTCCTTCCGTTTGCAAGTAGGAGTCATTTGTAAGTTAGATGTTTGAAAGTAGGGGCCTGCCCTATATACTCAGCAGAAATTTGGGCCTTAGGTGTTGTTGTGGCCACAACACTGTAAGCCCTCACAGGGCCCTGCTGTGAAATATTAGATCAAGAATTGTAATTACATGCCCCTGTTGACCAGGGGCAGAAAAATTGGGCCTTTGGTGCTGGTGGTGGTGCTGGTGCCACAACACTGTAAGTCCTCACTCGCTCTTGGTGGGTGCAGAAATGGGCCCTGCTGTGAAATATTAGATCAAGAATTGTAATTACATGCTCCTGTTGAACAAGGGCAGAAAAATTGGGCCTTTGGTGGTGGTGGTGGTGGTGGTGCTGGTGCCACAACAATGTAAGTCCTCACAGACACTCTAGTTGGAACACAGGAACGAGCCCTGCTGCAAAGTATTGCATCAAAAATTGTATTACACGCCCCTGTTAAACAGGGGCTGAAAAATTGGGCCTTAGGCACTGGTGCTGGTGCCACAACACTGCAACCCCTCACAGATATTCTAGTTGGAATGCAGAAACGAGCCCTGCTGCAAAGTATTGCATCAAAAATTGTAATTACACGCCCCTGTTAAACAGGGGCTGAAAAATTGGGCCTTAGGCACTGGTGGTGGCGCCCAGAACAAAAAATGTTCTTACAAGCTATCAGCATGATCATTGAGGAGGAAGAGGATAATTATTCAGGGATAGTCACTCAGCATCAGCATAGGCAGTCTTTGAAGGGATCTGAAAAAAATTATTTGGTTACATCAGCATCAGGTGCTTGGTAGCTGGTGGTGATCCAAGACTGATTCATTTTTATGAAGGTTAGTCGATCGACCGAGTCGGTGGACAGACGCACCCTGTGATCGGTTACAAAGCCTCCAGCAGCACTGAATGTGCGTTCCGAAAGAACGCTGGTTGGAGGACAGGCCAGTAGCTCAATTGCATACTGTGTAAGCTCTGGCCAGTGATCCATCCTCAAGACCCAGTAACCCAGAGGATTTTCGGTGGGAAAGGTGTCCAAGTCAGATCTTGCCCCTAGGTATTCCTGCACCATGTAAAACAGACGCTGGTGATGGTTGATGGAACCGATCATACCTTGGGGCTGCGGACCAAAAAATTGTCTGAACGCATCAGTCAGACGGCCACCTTCTCCACCGCTCCTTCTTTGACTGACCGAAGCCTCAGCAACACGTTGTCCAGAAACAGGAGTTTGTAACCTCCCAGTCTCTGGGAACGCATTGCACAGACCTTTCTGCAAGGCCTCCCGAAGATGTTTCATCCTCTGCTCCCTCTGCGATGGCAAGATAAGGTCCGCAACCTTACCCTTGTAACGTGGATCAAGGAGGGTTGCCAGCCAGTATTGGTCCTTCTCCTTGATACCACGAATACGAGGATCCTTACGCAGGCTTTGCAGGATCAGGGAGGCCATGCAGCATAGGTTTGCTGAGGCACTCGGTCCGGAGTCCTCTGGGTCATTAAGGATGACATGGTCCGCAGCCACCTCCTTCCAGCCACGTACAAGTCTATGTGTTTCTTGGGACTGATCCCTTAAAGACTGCTGCTGATGCTGAGTGCCAGGCTCCACCTCCATACTGACACAATCTTCCTCCTCCTCCTCCTCCTCTTCCTGTGTGATCGGCGGGCACGCAGGAACACTGTCTGGATAAAGGGGGCCTTGAGAGCTAAGGAAGTCCTCCTCTTCCTGCCTCTGTTCTGCCTCAAGTGCCCCGTCCATTATTCCACGCAGCGTGTGCTCCAACAGGTGGACAAGGGGGACAGTGTCACTGATGCATGCACTGTCATTTCTCACCATCCTCGTGGCCTCCTCAAATGGTGACAGGACAGTGCATGCATCCCTGATCATGGCCCACTGGCGTGGGGAAAAAAAACAAGCTCCCCTGACCCTGTCCTGGTGCCATAGTCGCACAGGTACTCATTGATGGCCCTCTGCTGGGTGTGCAGCTGCTGCAGCATGGCCAACGTTGAGTTCCACATGGTGGGCATGTCACAGATTAGGCAGTTCTTTGGCAGTTAAACTCCTTTTTGGAGGTCCGCCAGCCAAGCACTGGCATTATATGACCAGCGGAAATGCACACAGACTTTCCTGGCCTGGCTCAGGACATCCTGTAAGCCCGAGTACCTGCCCAAGAACCGCTGCATCACCAAGTTAAGGACGTGAGCCAAACAGGGCACATGGGTCATTTGTCCCTGTCGGAGGGCAGAGAGGAGGTTGGTGCCATTGTCGCAAACCACCTTTCCTGCCTTAAGTTGGCGTGGTGTCAACCACCTCTGAACCTGCCCCTGCAGAGCTGACAGAACCTCTGCCCCAGTGTGGCTCCTGTCCCCCAAGCACACCAGCTCAAGCACCGCATGGCATCTTTTGGCCTGCGTACTTGCGTAGCCCCTTGAACGGCTACGGAGCACCGCTGGTTCCGAGGAAGAGGCCATGGAGGAAGAAGAATAGGGGGTGGAGGAGAGAGGTGTGTCAAATTCATTAGTAGTGGCATTTTGGAGGCATGGTGGCGGAACAACCTCCAACACTACTGCACCTTGTCCTGTATCCTTCCCAGCTGCCAGCAGAGTCACCCAATGCGCGGTGAAACTTAGTTAACATCCCTGTCCATGCCTGCTGGACCATGAGTCAGCGGTAATATGCACCTTACCGCTGACCGCCCTGTCCAGCGAGGCATGGACATTGCCTTCCACATGCCGGTAGAGAGCCGGAATCACAGTCCGTGAGAAAAAGGGGCGTTTGGGTACCTGCCACTGAGGAACCGCACATTCCACAAACTCACGGAAGGGGGCAGAGTCTACCAACTGAAAAGGCAGCAGTTGAAGTGCTAGCAATTTTGCCAAGCTATCATTCAACCGCTGGGCATGTGGATGGCTGGGAGCAAACTTCTTTCGGCGGTGCAGCAGCTGGGGCAGGGAAATTTGCCTGGTAAAATCTGACGTCGGTGTACCGAAAGCAGATTGCCCACAAGTACTTGGCTGTGACACACCTAATTCTACACCTTCATTCCTCTCAGTGCAGGTCTCAGAGAGGACTGAACGTATATTGGGGTTGGTGATCTCAGCTGATGAGGAGCAAGGAGAGGTCCTCTTTGTTCTTTGGTGTGGGTCTTTTAGATACGCTTGCCAACGAACTGCATGGCAGGTCAACATATGTCTGGTCAATTTTTAGAGTTTGGCTGAGCAACCCTTGGTGTGATACGACACCTCATCCCAATAGTTTGAGAATCAAATCAGAGGGGGAAGAAGTATAGGGATTATGGCGGTGCCAAGAGAAACAGGATACAGTACTTGAGAATAAAAAATTGTATTTATTTAACAAAAATCAATAAAATTAGACATGACAATCACATAGACAAGGTGTGCGGAAAATTCTAAAATCAATTCTGTAGCAACAAATATTTCACATCACTTGGCCTGATGATTGTGACGGCCAGTTCAGTGAGTGGGTATTCAGATGCCCGACATGTTTCGCCAGTATTGCCTTCTTCAAGGATAGATTGTTTGATACCTAAAACGCTACAGAGTTTTCTATGAAGAGAAATATAACAATCAATGAATGTTATAGAACAATTGATACACTGAAGTACAAAAAGATATATCCATATGTTTGCGAGCTGTCCGGGCAGACTACCCCCCACCCACCACCCAAAGTGGCCCCTAAGAGCCCACCCACACCACAGGGTGCCCAAAATGCCCCAACCAGGCTGTCCAAAGATGGTAAAGTACCTGCAATTCACCAGGGATGGATGCTACATGCCTCCGGAGCAAGGCCTCAAAAACAGAGATCACAGTGAATGGCTGCAGGGGACAATAAGAGGGACCTGACGGAGAATATGCCTAAAGAAATATATATACAAACAATTATGTACATATAGCGGGGTCCGAAGACCACACATCTATTTAAAGTGAGAAATTTAATATTGGACTAACATAGTCTCTAATTTACTTACAAGTAAGCTATTCAAATTGAGAAACAGGACGCCGGAAAACAGCCATTATTAGGGATGGTTCATCATAGGATGAAAGGTGTAGAAGGTGTCACTGAAAAATGGTAGAAAAAGGGGGGGGAAAGGGGGGGGGGGAAGGGGGGAAGACATTTATATGCCAGGTAATGCTATCCAAAAATGCAGGTCTGAAGGCGCTAATTGCGATTCAGCTGTAACCAATGACAAATCAAAGTATAAATGAATCTACACTCACCAGTAGTATAATCAAGAGTGGAAAACTATGGCTGAAAAGAAAGACCTACAGCGGATGGAAGCACCAATTGGAGCAAGCTAAGAGGCAAAAAATATATTGTCAGCTTGATGTAAACGGGATCCAAAGGAGAGTGAGGGGGAACAGCCAATAAGGCAAAGAAATGCTTACCCGATCGTGTGGCAGTTAATATGACCGTGTCCTGTGATTCCCTGGCGTGTCTAGTGGCCTGGGATGCCGGCGCTCTTATGTCCCCCTCACACGAGCGGCGTCTGACGTCACCACGCGTGTGAGCAGACAAAAGGAGCCACTGCGCATGCGCCGCCCGCAACTCCATCCAGTCCTACAAGGTCCAGAAGGCACAGCGGTGGTGTCCATGGTAATGTGTAAATACATCACAGACACTGCGCAGTATACAAACGCCTCGGTTGGCGGCGCGATACCTGGGAGGTGGAAATTGGTCCAATGCGCAGTGGCAGAAGTGGGCAAAGGACGAACCAATGCCCTTGGGTGTCCATACAGCTAGAGTGTTTCTCATGTAAAGGGGCTAGTAACACCAGAGACAGCACCAAAAGCCATCCTGGAATGCAGAGACCCGTGGACAGTTGGCCACAACGGGTGACAATCTAGAGGGGGGGAAGGCAACCAAGGGTGAAAGGTGTGACTGAGACACAATGGGAGGCGGGGATGGGTGGGAACAAACCAGGGATGAATAGGCTCAAAGACAACAACAAAAGGGGCGCCTGCACACAAGGCATGGAAAAAATTGGACAGAAAAGAAGAAGAAAAGTGGGGAGAGCATAGTCCCTGGTATGTGCCCACACAGGTTGTGTGCAGGCGCCCCTTTTGTTGTTGTCTTTGAGCCTATTCATCCCTGGTTTGTTCCCACCCATCCCCGCCTCCCATTGTGTCTCAAGCAATATATTTTTTTGCTTGCTCCAATTGGTGCTTCCATCCGCTGTAGGTCTTTCTTTTCAGCCAGTTTTCCACTCTTGATTATACTACTGGTGAGTGTAGATTCGTTTATACTTTGATTTGTCATTGGTTACAGCTGATTCGCAATTAGCGCCTTCAGACCTGCATTTTTGGATAGCATTACCTGGCATATTCCCCCCCCCCCCTTTTTCTACCATTTTTCAGTGACACCTTCTACACCTTTCATCCTATGATGAACCATCCCTAATAATGGCTGTTTTCCGGCGTCCTGTTTCTCAATTTGAATAGCTTACTTGTAAGTAAATTAGAGACTATGTTAGTCCGATATTAAATTTCTCACTTTAAATTGATGTGTGGTCTTCGGGCCCCGCTATATGTACATAATTGTTTGTATATATATTTCTTTAGGCATATTCTCCATCAGGTCCCTCTTATTGTCCCCTGCAGCCATTCACTGTGATCTCTGTTTTTGAGACCTTGCTCCGGAGGCATGTAGCATCCATCCCTGGTGAATTGCAGGTACTTTACCATCTTTGGACAGCCTGGTTGGGGCATTTCGGGCACCCTGTGGTGTGGGTGGGCTCTTAGGGGCCACTTTGGGTGGTGGGTGGGGGGTAGTCTGCCCGGACAGCTCGCAAACATATGGATATATCTTTTTGTACTTCAGTGTATCAATTGTTCTATAACATTCATTGATTGTTATATTTCTCTTCATAGAAAACTCTGTAGCGTTTTAGGTATCAAACAACTGTCCTTGAAGAAAGCAATACTGGCGAAACATGTCGGGCATCTGAATACCCACTCACTGAACTGGCCGTCACAATCATCAGGCCAAGTGATGTGAAATATTTGTTGCTACAGAATTGATTTTAGAATTTTCCGCACACCTTGTCTATGTGATTGTCATGTCTAATTTTATTGATTTTTGTTAAATAAATACAATTTTTTATTCTCAAGTACTGTATCCTGTTTCTCTTGGCACCGCCATAATCCCTATACTTCTTCCCCCTCTGATATGTCTGGTCAAGCATGTGGTACCCAAGCGGGAGATGTTTTGGCCACGCGAGATACGCTTGAGACATATGTTGCAAATAGCAGCGGTGCGATCTGATGCACTTGTCTCAAAAAAGGCCCACACCAAAGAACTTTTTGAATAACGTGCAGAGACTGCAGCGCCCTGCACATGTGGAGCTTTGGGGTGTGATACAGTCAATGTGCTGCCCTTAGGCTGGCCCCTGGAGGGCATCCTGCCTCGTTGATGATGTGCCGCCTCCTCCTCCTCTCTCCTCGGGAGGACATGGTGGGGCTATGGAAGGAGTCACTGATGACATTGAGCCGAGGGAAGAGGCCGCTGCTTTTCCAGACAAAGTACCCTGAGCATGGGTGAGAGAGGATGAGGAGGATGAGGACGGCTTGGTCATCCACTCGACCAAGTCTTCCGCATATTGCGCCTCAACACGGCCACCTACCGAAAAAAAGGCCAAGCGTGTCCCACGGCCACGTGCTGATGAGGATGCACCGTCTCCACGACCAGCACTAGACACAGAGCCTGCTTGCCCTCTCTTATTGGCTTGTGACTGTCTGCCTCTCCTTCTTGGCCTTCCAGACATACTAATGTCCTGTAGCTGCACTAAGCTGGGATATATATATATATATATATATATATATATATATATACTGATACTGCAGCTAGCAAAATCAACTGCCTGCCTGTAGTATGAGAACACCACCAACCTTCTACAGGTAGCTTTAGCTGAACACTGTGCAGAGCTTGCAAAAAAATAACTTGTAGCTTTTTTAGCTGCCTGCGGTAGTGATAGGATCAGGAAAACACCACCAACCTTCTACAGGTAGCTTTAGCTGAACATTGTGCAGAGCTCGCAAAAAAATAACTTGTAGGTTTAGCTGAACACTGTGAGCAGGATGCACTACACTAACTTGTAGTTTTAGCTGAACACTGTGAGGAGGACGCACCACACTAACTTGTAGTTTTAGCTGAACACTGTGAGCAGGACGCACTACACTAACTTGTAGTTTTAGCTGAACACTGTGAGGAGGACGCACCACACTAACTTGTAGTTTTAGCTGAACACTGTGAGCAGGACGCACTACACTAACTTGTAGTTTTAGCTGAACACTGTGAGGAGGACGCACCACACTAACTTGTAGTTTTAGCTGAACACTGTGAGCAGGACGCACTGCACTAACTTGTAGCTTTAGATGAACACTGTGCAGAGGTCTCACTACACTAACTTGTAGGTTTAGCTGAACACTGTGAGGAGGACGCACCACACTAACTTGTAGTTTTAGCTGAATACTGTGAGCAGGACGCACTGCACTAACTTGTAGTTTTAGCTGAACACTGTGAGGAGGACGCACCACACTAACTTGTAGTTTTAGCTGAACACTGTGAGTAGGACGCACTGCACTAAGTTGTAGTTTTAGCTGAACACTGTGAGGAGGACACACCACACTAACTTGTAGTTTTAGCAGAACACTGTGAGGAGGACGCACCACACTAACTTGTAGTTTTAGCTGAACACTGTGAGCAGGACGCACTGCACTAACTTGTAGCTTTAGATGAACACTGTGCAGAGCTCGCAAAAAAATAACTTGTAGGTTTAGCTGAACACTGTGAGGAGGACGCACCACACTAACTTGTAGTTTTAGCTGAACACTGTGAGCAGGACGCACTGCACTAACTTGTAGCTTTAGATGAACACTGTGCAGAGCTCGCAAAAAAATAACTTGTAGGTTTAGCTGAACACTGTGAGGAGGACGCACCACACTAACTTGTAGTTTTAGCTGAACACTGTGAGCAGGACGCACTGCACTAACTTGTAGCTTTAGATGAACACTGTGCAGAGGTCTCACTACAATAACTTGTAGTTTTAGCTGAAGACTGTGAGCAGGACGCACTGCACTAACTTGTAGCTTTAGATGAACACTGTGCAGAGGTCTCACTACACTAACTTGTAGATTCAGCTTAACACTGTGAGGAGGACGCACCACACTCACTTGTAGTTTTAGCTGAACACTGTGAGCAGGACGCACTGCACTAACTTGTAGTTTTAGCTGAACACTGTGAGGAGGACGCACCACACTAACTTGTAGTTTTAGCTGAACACTGTGAGTAGGACGCACTGCACTAAGTTGTAGTTTTAGCTGAACACTGTGAGGAGGACACACCACACTAACTTGTAGTTTTAGCTGAACACTGTGAGCAGGACGCACTGCACTAACTGTAAATAGTCTAGCTGCCTGACTGTGGTACTAATAGGATCAAAAGAACACCAGTAATTTTCTTCAGGTAGCTGTAAATACTGTAACAAGACAAGCCTGCCTGTCAATAAGAAGATAACAGGAACGGATCTAGCTAAACTGAACACAGTGTATATATATATATATATATATATGCAACACCTGGGATGCATATATATACACAATACACTGTAAGTGCAGCTAACTCACTGATTGTCCTGCCTAATCTAACTCAAATGAAATGACACTGTCTCTCTGTCTATCTATCTCTCTTTCAACGCCGAAACACACACTACACAGGGCCGCCGTGCAGGCGGCCTTATATAGTGTGGGGCGTATTCTAAACACCCTGAGCCATAATTGACCAAAGCCACCCTGGCTTTGGCCAATTACAGCTCTCTCTACTGACGGCGCTGTGATTGGCCAAGCATGCGGGTCATAGTGCATGCTTGGCCAATCATCAGCCAGCAATGCACTGCGATGCCGCAGTGAATTATGGGCCGTGACGCGCCACACGAATTTGGCGCGAACGGCCCATAACGTTCGGAATTCGGCGAATGACCGAACAGCCAATGTTCGAGTCGAACATGGGTTCGACTCGAACACAAAGCTCATCCCTATTCTTTATACAAAAAAGAAGGATCCTTCGACCTATCCTCAGCAGAATCATTTTTTCACAAGTTAAGCTTCCAACCATTTCTCAAGTTCAATACGATAACCTTGAAAGTCCTATTGAACCTATAGAAATCAAAATAGCAATTAAATCCCTTAAGTTAAATAAACGACCAGGCCCTGACGGATTCTCAGCCCTCTACTATAAAAATTTTTCCCATATTCTTACCCCTATGCTGACAAAAGCATTTAACTCCCTACTTAACAAACAATCCTTCCGACCGGAAACTTTAACAGCAATAATTTCAATGATCCCTAAACCTCAGTCTGATGACTCATCTAACTTTAGACCTATATCCTTATTAAACCTAGATATAAAACTATTAGCAAAAGTAATGGTGTCTCATCTTAATAATATATTTGGTTCATTAATAAGCAAAGATCAAGTAGGTTTATTCCCTTTACAACAAGCAGCAGACAATGTCCGTAGAGCATCATTATTGATTCAAGCAGCTAAAACAAGGCGAATACCTCTGTGTCTCCTGTCATTAGATATCAAAAAAGCATTTGATACAGTGACGTGGCCCTACTTAAATTTCACTCTACAAAAATGGGGCCTTGGCCCTCATTTTCTAAGCTGGGTCACTTCACTTTATAATAATCCCAAGGCATATGTTAAATATGCAGGATACAAATCAGACATGTTTGACATAAATAGAGGAACACGTCAGGGTTGTCCTCTCTCCCCACTTTTATTTGCCTTACTCGTTGAACCTCTTGCCCAGGCTATCTGTACAGACCCCTCAATCAAGGGCATAGATTTAGCAGGCCTTCAACATAAATTATGTCTATTTGCTGACGATATATTAATTTTTATGTCTTCCCCTCATATTTCTGCTCCCAATCTTATAAGCAAACTAGATCACTTTGCCCAAATTTCTAGACTAATTATAAACTCACAAAACAGCTTTAAATGTCTCTTTACCCTCGAAAACACTACAACAAGCTCAAACATCTCGCCCTTTTACATGGTCAACATCTCACCTCACATATCTAGGTATTACTCTTACCCGCAATCTATCTGATATCTTCTCTGCTAACTATCCTCCACTACTACGAAAAATTACTAATTCTCTTAAACAATGGTCCTCTTTGCCAATATCATGATTGGTAAAATAAATGTAATAAAAATGACTGTATTACCTAAAATGTTATATCTCTTTCGTGTATTACCCATTCCTATTCTGGCATACTTCCTTAGGAACCTACAAGGTAAAACACAAGCATTCATATGGAGCTCCTTAAAATCTTGCTTACTTACCCACACTCTTTATCTTTCTAAACTTAAAGGAGGATTAAGTTTCCCTAATTTTACTGATTTTTTCCATGCAGCACAAATAGCACATATTCCTAAATATCACACGAAACAGGAGATCCCCCTCTGGGTAGCGATTGAATCAATCGACTGTGATCCGATCTCCTGAAATATGTGAAACCAATCAATTTCCAGATTCAGAACTCTTTCGTTATCTACAGATCAAATTTTTTTTATGCCATTTATACAAGGTAGAGATAATCTATGTGACATAACGCATTTTGAATGTATTTGTAAAAATGATCCCCACTCAAAGGGGCTAATGTCAATGTTGTATAGTCACCTGAATGCTTTGCCTGATACAAAAACACCCTCCTATGTGGAAAAATGGGAGGATGATCTTGGTTTTCACATGGACTCATCCAAATGGGATAAAGTCTGGGCCAATACCAAAATATCTTCTCATAATGTAGTAGCCTTAGAGGCGAACTATAAAGTACTTATGCGTTGGTATCTGGTCTCTGTTAGGATCGCGAAATATGTTCCACAATACTCTCCACTTTGCTTTTGCGGCTGTGGTGATCTAGGAACACATTTTCATATCTTTTGGGATTGCCATATAGCAAAAAATTATTGGAAAGAAATATTCCTAATGCTCTCTAATATATTCGAGAAGACTATCATACCAGATCCGACAATTGCGCTTCTAAATTTAAAGCCTACCCAAATCTCCTATACAAAATTTAAACTCCTTCTACAAATTACCACAGCCGCAAAGCAGACCATCGCCAAAGCGTGGAAGTCCTCTCATCATTAATGCTTTCTGAAACTACGAATAGAATACATCAGGCCATGATCCTCTTGAAAACAGATGCCATATCCAACCATAACATACCTAAATTTGAGAAAATTTGGAGTCCTTGGGTGACCCACTTTCTTTCTCCTAATTTTGACACTTCTTTACTAAGACCTTGGTAACTATATAACTTTGTTTTGAATAACTGATAAAAAGATACTATGTACACATTGTTACTAAGAAATCCCTGGAAACCTCTACTAATCCAGGCTTTTTTTTTTCCTTCTTCTTATCTTTACTTTCCTTTAATTCTTTTCTTTTCTCCTTATTCTATCCTGTCTTCTCCTATTTATTTTTACATAACGAAATGGTGACATATCCCCAAACCCTGGGCCACCATCATCTGTCTTTGCCCAATGCTCCCATCCCCCTACACCCTCTGACAGGAGCCGCAACCCACAGAACTTGGTCTCTATTCCTCTTTCCAAAACCAGCCCCCCCTTTTCCTGTGCCCTTTGAAATGCACATTCTGTCTGCAACAAACTCACTGCCCTTCACGACCTCTTTATTACAAATTCCTTTAACCTACTTGCCATTACTAAAACCTGGCTTCATGAATCAGATACTATTTCTCCTGCTTCCCTCTCCCATGGGGGCCTTCTCTGGACTCACTCCCCCAGACCAAGTGGACGAAGGGAGGTGGAGTGGGAATCCTTCTAGCCCCATGCAGCACCTATCAGGTACTTCACCCACCTCCCTCTCTGACACTCTCCTCTTTTGAGGCACATTGCATTCGTCTATTCTCTCCCATTTCTCTAAGAATTGCTGTCATCTACCGGCCCCCTGGACCAGTATCAGCCTTTCTTGATGACTTCTCTGCCTGGCTACCCTACTTTCTCTCTTTTGAAATCCCCACAATTATTCTTGGGGACTTCAACATCCCTGTTAACACTAACACTACTATTACTTCTAAACTTCTCAGTCTAACCTCATCGCTTGACCTGAAGCAATGGATACAGGCTCCTACCCACTCCAACGGCAACACCCTTGACCTTGTCTTCTCCTATCTGTGCACTCCGTGCAACCTTTCAAACAATCCACTCCCACTCTCTGATCACCACCTTATTAGTTTTGCTCTCTCCCTGTCTTCCACCTCTTCTTCCTCCAACCGCCTAACAGTTACACGTAGAAACCTTCGCCACCTCAACCCTTCTCTTCTCTACTCTGCTACTGATCACCTCTATGACAAAATCTCGTCTCTGTCCTGCCCCAACCTAGCTACTTTCATCTAAAACAGCTCACTGTCTTCCGCCCTAGACAAGCTTGCCCCCCTCACTACACGCAGAATTAGGCCCCGACTGCTACAACCCTGGCAAACAGATGACATCAGAAGTCTCAGAAAACGTAGCCGCGCTCTTGAGCGCCTGTGGCATAAGACTAAGACCCAGGAAGACTTCACACAATATAAATCTGCCCTCCTAAAATACTACTCCTGCCTTCACACTGCCAAACAGACCTACTTTATCACACTCATTAACACCTTCTCATCCAGTCCACGTCAACTCTTCTCTACCTTCAACACTCTACTCTGTCCTCCACTGCCTCCACCCACCAACTCACTCACTGCCCAGGAGATTGCCAATCACTTCAAAACTAAGATTGATACAATTCATGAGGAGATCACCAATGCGCAAAAACCTCCCCCATGCAACACCCCATGTCCACAGACACAATCATTACTTCCCTCACTCAACCCTGCTACTATTACTGAGGTTGCTAAACTTTTATCTAGCACTCATCTAACCACCTGCCCCCTGGATCCTGTTCCCTCACAAATGCTACGCTCACCCTCTGACTCGATTCTACACTCTCTAACACATTTTCAACCTCTCCCTCTCTTGTGGCATCTTCCCAAACTCTCTAAAACATGCGCTAGTCACCCCCATACTAAAAAAGCCCTCACTGGACCCCACCAATCTCAACAACTTACGTCCCATCTCCTTACTCTCCTTCTCCTCCAAACTTCTTGAAAGACTGGTCTACAACCGACTAAGTGACCATCTGACCATGAATAAACTTCTTGATCCCCTTCAGTCCGGTTTTCGCCCTCAACACTCCACGGAAACTGCTCTCCTTAAACTCTCAAATGACCTACTAATGGCTAAAGCCAATGGACACTATTGTGTACTACTTCTCCTGGATCTCTCTGCTACCTTTGACACAGTGGACCACCCCCTCCTCCTCAAAAAACTCCACTCCTTTGGTCTCTGTGACTGTACTCTTCGCTGGTTCTCATCCTACCTATCCCATCGCTCCTTCAGTGTCACTTACAACTCTACTTCCTCCTCTCCTCTTCCTTTCTCCGTTGGGGTCCCCCAAGGTTCTGTTCTTGGACCTCTCCTTTTCTCAATCTACACCTCCTTGGGTCAGTTGATTGCCTCCCACGGCTTTAAATATCATCTCTACGCTGATGACACCCAAATCTATCTCTCCACCCCCCAGCTCTCTCCATCTGTCTCCTCACGCATTACCAACTTACTAACAGACATATCAGCCTGGATGTCACACTTCCTCAAACTCAACCTATCCAAAACCGAGCTCATGATATTTCCTCCCTCTGGTGCCACTTCCACTGATTTCCCTGTCAATATCAACGGCTCAACTATCAACCCATCTCCTCATTCCAAGGTCCTAGGTGTAATCCTGGACTCTGAACTAACCTTTCGACCCCACATTCTATCACTATCCAAAGCTTGCCACCTTAATCTCCGCAACATCTCCAAGATACGCCCCTTCCTAACCAATGTTATCACAAAGCTTCTAATCCACTCCCTGGTCATCTCCCGCCTCGACTACTGCAACTCCCTCCTCATTGGTTTACCTCTAAATAGGCTATCCCCACTTCAGTCCATCATGAACACTGCTGCCAGGCTCATCCACCTCACAACCCGATCAGCGTCTGCTACACCCCTCTGCCAATCCCTCCATTGGCTGCCACTCAGTCACCGAATTAAATTCAAGATACTAACTATAACTTACAAAGCCATCCACAACCTGGCCCCCAGCTACATCTATAACCTAGTCACAAAATACCAACCTAATCATTCTCTTCGCTCCTCCCAAGACCTCCTGGTCTCAAACTCCCTTGTCACCTCATCCCAAGCTCGCCTTCAGGACTTCTCCAGAGCCTCGCCCATCCTCTGGAATGCTCTACCCCAATCCGTCCGATTTTCTCCTACTTTATCCACTTTCAGACGATTCCTGAAAACTCATCTCTTCAGAGAAGCCTATCTGGCCCCCACCTAACAACTGTACATTTATCTTCTCAATCAGCACATCACCCACAGTTATTACCTCTTGTATCTCTTGACCTTCCCTCTTAGATTGTAAGCTCTAAGGAGCAGGGCCCTCTGATTCCTACTGTATCAAAGTGTATTGTATTTGTACTGTCTACCCTCAAGTTGTAAAGCGCTACGTAAACTGTTGGCGCTATATAAATACTGTATAATAATAATAATAATAATAATTTTGTACGTTCTGTTTAATACATGTTTGCTTCATGGTGAACATCCCATTGTTCCGCTATGTCTCTCTCTGCGGCCCTGGGTGTATGTCCCCCCTCTTCCATCTTGGTTTCCCGGCACGGTGGGGAGACACAAACCCTTTGTGGTTCTCCACAGTTGGACCTTTCCCCTTTGGCCACTGGAGGGAGCATTCTTCGTGCCGGCAGTGTCCCTTGATCGCCATCGGATGATCAGAGGCATTGCGTGAGGGGGCCACATGGACACCGCAATCATGGCGGCAGGGACTGTGTAAATGGGGAGGAGTTTGGGGAGGAGATTAACACCTACCATCAATGGATACATAATTTAAATACTATTTAAACCTACAGTTTCCAGAGGATCCTAAGGTGACCTCTGGAATGCCGTTAACACACAGGATTGATTGCAGCTTTTAGTAAGTGCAACTTTTGGATTCTTTAGACTGGCTGTTATTTGTATCACACTGACCAACTATTTATATTCCTCACTATTCAGGCTCTTTATAAATCAACCAACATATTTCAACTCAATACAGATATGGTCTCACCCTTAACACTTTGAACACTTGTTATTAGTGCCATACATCTTTTTTTTGTCTGGCACTACAGATCTCATTTATGTTCACCCAATACGGAACTCCTCTTATTAGCAAAGGTAATAACGTTCACCAATTTGTGTTTTGCACACACTTTTGCACTTCCTAGCATTTTTGGTTTTTCACATGTCATTTGAATGCCATCACCACATTAGTTTTTATTACACATTCATCTTCATACACATTACCTCACCACATTGCACAGTCACTTTTAAACTAATCAGGTAACATCATCACTTCTTATCTTATCATACGAATGGTAAAACAAATTAATCTAAAAATAAACCATATAAATAAACATAATATAAAATTAAATAAATGGGTAATATCAGTCCATATAATTCTAATATTTGATTAGGTACCGACCAGTCTATGGTCACATAATAGTACTGTATACTTTTAGAATACTTGCTGATTACTTATTGAGATTTCTCAATACCAAACTGCAGGTGTCTCGCCCCATATCCTCCTCTCTAGGTCCAAAAGCGTGGCTCTTTGTAAGCCTTGTGGACTGTGGACTCTCCTGGAGGGTGCGGAGGGGACATGCAGACATTTTTGGACCATTGAATGCAGCTGTTTTTAGCAATCCTGGTTGTGCGATACATTCTCATCTTTCCATCTCCGCAATGGTAAATTTATTACCACACAGCTGGAAATGTACTTTTGAACACTATGAAATGTCCTATTTTATTGTTTGTGTCGCTAACCACAATTTATATTTTAATTGTATTATTGAATTCAATCATATTTCTCATAAAGTTTTCGCTGCTTAAAAAACCCAGGGGAAACTCTTACATTTTCTGTATACTTTTGGGGTGTGCAGCCTGGTCGACTCTTATATATGTCTCTTTCCATTTTGTATAAACCACTCAAGTGTTGCTTTAGCAGTGTGTTTGGGGTCATTGACCTGCTGGAAAGTGAACCTCCGTCGTAGCCTCAAATCACACACAGAGTGGTACAGGTTTTGCTCAAGAATATCCCTGTATTTAGCACCATCTTTCCCTCAACTCTGACCAGTTTCCCAGTCTTGACTGCTGAAAAAATATCCCCACAGCACGATGCTGCCACCACCATGTGGTCACAGTGGGGATGGTGTTCTTTAGGTGATGTGATGTGTTGGGTTTGCGCCAGACATAGCATTTTCTTTGATGGCCAAAAAGTAAAATTTTAGTCTCATCAGACCAGAGAACCTTCCTCCATACATTTTGGGAGTCTTCCACATGCCTTTTCGCAAACTAAAAACGTGCCATTTTGTTTTTTGCTGAAAGTAATGGCTTTCTTCTGGCCACTCTGTCATAAAGCCCAACTCTATGGAGTGTACGGCTGATTGTCCTACTATGTACAGATACTCCAGTCTCTGCTGTGGAACTCTGCAGCTCCTCCAGGGTTACCTTAGGACTCTGTGCTGCCTCTCTGATTAATGCCCTCCTTGCCCGGTCCATATGTTTTGGTGTGCGGCCGTCTCTTGGCAGGTTTGCTGTTGTGCCATGTTCTTTCCATTTGGTTATGATAGATTTGATGGTGCTCCTAGGGATCATCAAAGATTTGGATATTTTTTTATAACAACTAAATATTTAATCTAGGGTGCCTGTGACTAACACACTCCACACACAGGCATCCAGGAAAAAATAAGAGGCGCTTTAGTGTAATGTGCAAGTGCCTTTAGCACAGTGATGGTGTGACCCTCTATATGTGTTCTATACACTATCTCAAAGTTATCTGATTTCACTCTGAGCAAATCTATAACTATGTATGATACGTATAACTATGTATGATACGATATCCCATGAGGAAGTCAATTCATGACGAAACATGTCGGGGGCGTGGCTGTGAGACGTGACGCACAGCGCTGCTAACTACACTACAGGAAAGGAGCTTTGTTTTACACAGCAGCACGGAGGACCATCAAGGGAGGGGTGAGATTGAGAATCGGCACCAGCACACCTCGGGTCCGCCGTGACCGTTTGTTACGTTTGGTTTCACTGGATTTGATTTGATGTGATCTGCACTTTACTCTGGCTAAATTTTATTGTTGCAAATGTGAGTGGATTGTTTGAAGATTACAGTATTTTAATAAATGTGTGTTGTTGATTTACACTATTGGAGCTATTATTTTTTTTCATGTGGACCTCATGTTATACATTCACTGTGGAACAACGATTGATCCTTTTTACCCTGATGAGTGGTAATTAAGCGATTTTTGCCTTGCATGAGAATGCTGGCAAAATTAGTCGGTGAGTGCGATTCTTGAGGGAGTGGAATCACTGTTCACGAGGGGAAAGGTGGAAGAGACATATTATCACTTTCACCTAGATCAAGAGTTTGATATCACCTGTTTTGGACACATTTTTATCACGTGTGATGTCACGTCTAATTTTGGACTGATTATTATTATTATTATTTTCTATTTTTTGATTATGATGTGATTCATTTGCACTTTATTATACAGATTGTATATGTGGTGACTCCATTTACACAACACTGGAGACGTATAGTTAATTGTCTATGCGTGTGTGTGTTATAAATTTATATCTAGAGGGTCACACCATCACTGTGTGGAGGACACTTGCACCCTTATAGGGTTATGATAGTTACACGTATCATACATAGTTATAGATTTGCTCAGAGTGAAATCAGATAACTTTGAGATAGTGTATAGAACACATATAGAGGGTCACACCATCACTGTGCTAAAGGCACTTGCACATTACACTAAAGCGCCTCTTAATTTTTCCTGGATGCCTGTGTGTGGAGTGTGTTAGTCACAGGCACCCTAGATTAAATATTTAGTTGTTGTACCATATTTTTAAAGGGGCTGCTTTACATTGATTGTGGTGAGATTTCTCCACAAGGTTCACTACACTCACAATTATTTTATTTTTTCACTGGATCTGTGGAAGATAGGGAGCGCGGTGGAGGTGTTTTTTGATTTGAAGGGCGGTTTATCAATCCAAAATACCTGATTATTTTGTATATATTTTTTTATAACCTAACCCTGACTTGTACTTCTCAACAACATTGTCCTTACTTGTTTGGAGAGTTCCTTGGTCTTCATGGCAGTGTTTGCTTAGGTGTTGCAGCCTCTGGGGCCTTTCAAAAAGGTGTGTATATGTAATGACAGATCATGTGACACTTAGATTGCACACAGGTGGACATAATTTCACTAATTATGTGACTTCTGAAGGTAATTGGTTGCATCAAAGCTTTTTTATGGGCTTCATAACAAAGGGGGTGAATACATACGTACATGCTAATTATCAGTTTTTTATTTCTGAAAAATAGTTTCATGTATATATTTTTCTAATTTACTTCACAGATTTAGAGTATTGTGTTATGATCCATCACATAGAATTCAGATTAAAAAAACATTGAACTAAAGGCTGTAATGTAACAAAATAGGTAAAAAAGCCAAGGGGGTGAATACTTTTGCAAGGCACTGTACTACATTCTGTAGCATTACATTCACATAATAGTATTTGCTTGATGCCCTACACATCAAGTAAGTTGACCACCACTGGTATAGACCCTAGGGCAGGGGCCCTCTTACTTGAAGACGGAAACCTTTTTTTTTGGTACAATATGGACATCCCTATCTGAAAATATGTCTGACATTTTACATAAATGCTTTGTGGCCAGTCATTCCTAAAATGTCAGGCCCCTTTCTAAGTGGCAGCCACTTTGAACTGTACTGGTGGCATCACAATAAAATGGCCACATGTCCATTACATTCAGTGCCAATTGCTCTGTTCTGAAGGAGTTTGTGATCTCTGAATGCTAATGATTGTGAGATAACATCACACAATGCTATTTATTTAGGTAGCTGTAGAAATTATTTCCAGCTCTTATCCTTTCCTGAAATGTATTGTTATTTATGTTTATATATTACATTGCACTTTATAAAAAGTGTGTCCATACACTTTGCGATAAGTATGAAATGTTTTTGTATTATAGAGAGTTATACAATCCGATCCTCACAGTTGGCCAGTTTCAGATGTGTAGCTGGTAAAAGTTAAAGAAACATTGTAGATATCGGTTTATAGTCAGTGTTGTTTGGGAAGAATTTCCAGACATGCAGAAATAAAATGACATTTATTGTGCTTTTCTTTTATAGAATGGGAATCTAAGGCCTGCCCTATATTAACAACATTTTTGCTTTGTTTTTTATTATACTTCATGGCTGATTCTGGTAAGTTTGTCGCTGTCCTGATAAGTCCAAAGGTTTGTAGACAAAGTAAGCCATTTATCAACCAATACTATATATAGTATAATACTATACAGCACAAGACAGCAGAGCTGGATTTGACATCAACACTTTGCAGGAAGTCTAATAGCATGTTTTTTTTTTTTTTTTTATGATGCCACATTAGACTGTTATTGTTTATTAAAGTGGAAGTAAACTTCACATGTATGATTTTTACCTATACGGAAGCCTATAATAAGGCTTAATAAAGGAAGGAGAGCAGCGCTAACATATGTTGAAAATTATTACATACATAAGCAAATATACATATATATTGATTATCAACAGTTCACACTGCGATCTGTGAACCGATCTGGGGGTGTCATTAACATTGTAATGACATCCGCAGCGGTTCGCAGAGGGCAGTGTGAAATGCCTGCGGGAGAGATGCGATGCGGGAACTGGCCCTGGAATCGCACTGGTTCACATCAATGTGAACCCGGGCTAAAGGAGAAGGATCATCTCATAAAACCAGGGCTGGTGCTCCATGCTTCTAGATTAGAAGCATCCACTATTTTGGAATTCAACTGTTTGTTGAACCCGGGTGTATTATAAGGATGAGGATGAGGATGATGATAATGATGACGGGTGTATTATAGAATGATGAGGATGGGTGTATTATACAAGGATGAGAATGATGATGACGGGTGTATTATACAAGGATGAGGATGATGATGACGGGTGTATTATACAAGGATGAGGATGATGATGACGGGTGTATTATACAAGGATGAGGATGATGATGACGGGTGTATTATACAAGGATGAGGATGAAGGGTGTATTATACGGAGATGAGGATGGTGATGATGGGTGTATAATATGGTTTTCATGATGACGAGGAGTATGATGATGATGATGATGAGTGTATAATGTGGGGATAAGGATAGTGATGATGGTGTATAATATGGGAATAACGATGATGGGTGTATTATACAATGATGAGGAGTATGATGATGATGATGATGATGGGTGTATAATGTAGGGATAAGGATAGTGATGATGGTGTATAATATGGGAATAACGATGATGGGTGTATTATACAATGATGAGGAGTATGATGATGATGATGGGTGTATAATGTGGGGATAAGGATAGTAATGATGGTGTATAATATGGGGATGATGATGATGGGTGTATTATACAATGATGAGGAGTATGATGATGATGATGATGGGTGTATAATGTAGGGATAAGGATAGTGATGATGGTGTATAATATGGGGATGATGATGATGGTTGTATTATACAATGACTGGAGCATCAGGGTGTCAGACAGTGTCAGTGAGTGGGGCCACATCATGTCTCGTTGGCTGCTTTGCAATACATGATTTTAGGGATTTCTGCCATGCCATGTACTGACTACGTTACACTACATAATAATCACAAATTGTGAGTATATCTGTCCTGTAATGTATACAGCTATACACACTAGACATGTGCATTCGTTTTTGTCCAAATAAATTTTCGTCCGAATTTCGGGTATTTTCGTTATCGTTTTAACAAACGACAATAGTGATCTATTAGTTCAAGATTATTCTACATAGAGAGAAAAGATTCGACATAGAGAGAAAAGATTTGACATTATAGAGACAATAGCAAAAAAGGTCGAATGTGCCTCACCTAACTCTATTAGTCCAAGATTATTCGACATAGAGAGAAAAGATTTGACATGAAGATTCGACGAAGCAGTCACCGCAAGCGGACATTTATGGTCAAATGCTCTGCCCATAGGCTATAAAAGAATTCTAATGTTGGTTGACTAGTAATAATAATTAATAAATATAATTATTACTAGCGTCATACAACATTAGAATTCTACTATAGCTTGTAGGCGAAACATTCGACCGGAAATGTACGATTGCGGCGTCGTACAGTTTAGCTGCTCCGTCGAATCTTCTTAGAACATTCGACAGACACCATAAGCCTTCAATTACAGATTCAACCTTAATTATTTTGGATTTTCGGACGAATGCATTTTTTTAACGAAACTAAATAAATAAAAACAAATTTCGGGAGTAATAAATTTATTTTTCGGACGAAAACGAAATTCCAAAACAAAATACATGTATTTTAGTGTGCACATGTCTAATACACACCCACCTTCTTCCTTCCTGTATATAGAGACCATCCTCCATCATCACTGACTGCAGATATACATCATTATCAGTGGCGTCAGGAGGGGGGGCTGACAGAGGCTGGAGCCCCGAGTGTATCCCCAAAAAGCCCCGGGTCTCAAAATTCCTAAATGCATTATTAGCCCTGAGCTGCGGCAACAGGAAACGATGTCCCGCCAGTGCGGCTGAGTGACGTACAAAAAGTCGGACGGATGTCACACTTGTCCAATGCCGAGACCGCTGGACGTGTGATGTCCGACATCGGCGCTGCCGGGTCCAGGAGGAGGCAGGAATAACGCTAGGGCCATGCTGGGCACTGGGGGATCCCCACTGAGCCGCTCGCTCTGTGTAAATGGGCGGGCGGCTCTTCTATACTGGCTCTGGCTGCCTGGTGCCTACAGGGCTGTCTGTGAGGTGGTGAATGCCGGGGCCCGGATGAGTGTACTCCGACACTACAGGTAAGGCTGAGCACTGAGCAGCAACAATCTGTGTATGTCAGATAGGTCAGTCATGTATGTCAGTCATGTATGTCAGGTAGGTCAATCATATATGTCAGTGGTAGGTCAATCATATATGTCAGTCAGGTCAGTCATGTATATCAGGTAGGTCAGTTATGTATGTCAGTCAGGTCAGTCATGTATGTCAGGTCAGTCATGTATGTCAGGTAGGTCAGTGTATGTGTCAGATAGGTCAGTGTATATGTAAGGTAGATCAGTGTTAAGCAAGTGAGCCTATCACCCTCCCCAAGCCCACCCCCCAACCACCCCACCTCACTCCCACCCCCCCGCTTTAACTCCGGGCTGAAGCCCCTGGTCTTTTTCCCACCTAGCAAAACCCCTGATCATTATTACTATTTTTTTTTTTTCAGGTACTTGTATAGCGCAGTCAATTTACACAGCGCTTTACATATTCATTGTACATTCACATCAGTCCCTACCATCAAGGAGCTTACAGCCTAAGGTCCCTAACTCACACTCATACACATACTAGGGCCAATTTAGACAGGATCCAATAAACCTACCAGCATGTCCTGCTACTGTATACATAGCTGTATAAAGGACAGATGATTATTTCTGCAGTCAGTGATGATGGAGGAAGGTCTTTATATACAGGAAGGAAGGTGGGTGTATATAGCTAGCTGTATACAGGAGAGATGATGTATACCTGCATACCCTGATCTGTGAGGCTGAGCTATATACCCTGATCTGTAATGGTGAGCTATATACCCTGATCTGTAATGCTGAGCTATATATCCTAATCTGTGAGGCTGTGCTATATACCCTGATCTGTGAGGCTGTGCTATATACCCTGATCTGTGAGGCTGTGCCATGTACCCTGAGCTGCAAGGCTGTGCTGTATATTTTGTCCTGTGATGCTGAGCTGTATACTCCTGACACTATGGGTGGAATACAGGGGATGGAGTGGGTGGATTATATAAGGGGTGGGGCTTGTGGAAAGTGGGAGGGGTCAAAAAGGAAGGACGGGTCTGGCGCCCCCATCTTAAAACTTCCCCAGCCACCACTGACTGATACCTGTGACTGTTGCACAGGGGCGAAACTAGAAATAGCAGGGCCCCATAGCAAAATGTTGTATGGGGCCCCCCTGCAAACAGCCCCCCCCCACAGCTGCCCTAGTGTCAATGCAGCGTGAGCTGTGCCACATACAGTGTGACCTGTCCCCAATACAGCGTGACCTGTGCCCCATACAGCGTGACCTGTGCCCCATACAGCCTGGTCTGCCTGTGCCCAATACAGCATGACATGTGCCCCATACAGCGTGACCTGTGCCCCATACAGCATGACCTGTGCCCCATACAGCATGACCTGTGCCCCATACAGCCTGGTCTGCCTGTGCCCCATACAGCCTGGTCTGCCTGTGCCCCATACAGCCTGGTCTGCCTGTGCCCCATACAGCCTGGTCTGCCTGTGCCCCATACAGCCTGGTCTGCCTGTGCCCCATACAGCCTCACCTATGCAGAGGAAGAGGCAAGCCACCCGGATCAGCAGAGAGAATACACACAGACACCACCACCCCCACTCACACCACCAACCAACATCATTAGTAGCTGCTAAATAATAAAAATACTCCATTCTCCATAACCTTCACCACCTGAGGATGTTGTGTTAGTTAGTCATGGCTACCACTCCTCCCAGCCACAAAAATCAACAGACTTTTGTATCTCCCCCTCCTGCTGTCAAAAGGGAACAATGTAGAGCACACCTACAGACCACCCGGTCAGATGATCTGACAAATTAGCTTTAGCTCCTCCCAAGCCACGCCCCTCCCTGGTATTGTCAAAACAAATGAACCATTTGGAAGATAGTACCCCATAATGATGGAAAGCACTGGGTTTAAACTCAGTTGAGCTTTGAGCAACACTTGGTAGTGTTTATGTCTCTCCTACTGCTGTACTATTCTCCCCCACTAAAGAAAATTCTATTCCTCCAAATATAGGGCCCTCCCACAATACAATTTTCAGTTTACAGCAAGAAAACCTCGGATTCTTTGGTAAAAAGTATGCACCTAACATTTTTCATTTTCTGTGTGAAGTTTTGTAAAGGCGGATCGATTTTGGGTGGTAGATTCACAAATTGCACAATTCACAAGTACAAAAGTAATGTTTTTTGTTCATTACAACTTCCCAGTGTTTGTTCTCAGCTTCAGGATCTCTCAGCATTGGTTGTCACCAGGAGCCATAACAAGGTTCACATCTTGTTTTCTTAGCATCTTATGTATCCTTACCTGAGGTGGCCGTATCTGGAGGTCGAGAGTAAAAATCTTTTTTTTAATCAAATAAACTTGAAGAAGAAAACTCTTCCCACAGTGTAGACATCTGTAGGATAGAAATGGACAACCATGGAGACACAAGTGATGACCGAATCATCAATAGAATAAATAATGGTCACAATTCCTTGCTGCTCCTGGAAATCTGGGACCGGCTAGAAAAACTAAAATACAGAAAAGGAACCCAAATCACCCAGAATGATCGGATCATCAATGTGTGATCGGTTTAAGATGTGTGACTGAAGTATAATAAATGTTGTGTAGATGCAGCAATAAGTGTGTAGTCATTATATTGGAGAGTGACTAATATTACATCTATTGTGCTTTTCTTTTATAGATCTGCTAACGTGGTTAAATTTTGCATTATTTTGTACATCTGTTGTTTCTTTAATACCGTTCACATCTTTTGGGAGCTTTATGTGGAAATTTTTTACAATAGGTAAGTTTCTGAAAGAGTAAAGAAACAATATAGAGCAGAAGGGTATCAAAAGTGAGATATAAATTAGATTAAAGTTGAACTTTAGTCAGAAAATGAAGTTCTGTTAGATGACTTCAGGCTGGACCCTTTTGCTGGTACAGTATAGATATGCACAACATTAAAAATAAGTGTCTATACTGTTTAAAATCCAATAATACACTGTCTCACCCCTCTCTGCACATGCTCAGTTGCTCTCTATTATTAGGCACTGCACCAAATTTGTAGCGGCTGATCTGCTGACAGAATGCATATTTACTGCTGCTCAGGGGCTCTTGGCTTCAGCAACATGGCCACCTTCAGCAAGAAGAGCAATGCTGGAGGCAATTTACAGCACACCCGAATTTTTGTAGCATAATCATTAACCACTTCAGCCCCGGAAGGATTTACTCCCTTCCTGACCAGAGCACTTTTTACAATTTGGCACTGCGTTGCTTTAACTGCTAATTACGCGGTCATGCAATGTTGTACCCAAACGAAATTTGCGTCCTTTTCTTCCCACAAATAGAGCTTTCTTTTGATGGTATTTGATCACCTCTGCCATTTTTATTTTTTGCGCTATAAACGGAAAAAGACCGAAAATTTTCAAAAAAAATGATATTTTCTACTTTTTGTTATAAAAAAAATCCAATAAACTCAATTTTAGTCACACATTTAGGCCAAAATGTATTCGGCCACATGTCTTTGGTAAAAAATGTGAATAGGTGTATATTTATTGGTTTGCGCAAAAGTTATAGCTTCTACAAACTAGGGTACATTTTCTGGAATTTACACAGCTTTTAGTTTATGACTGCCTATGTCATTTCTTGAGGTGCTAAAATGGCAGGGCAGTACAACCCCCCCCAAATTACCCCATTTTGGAAAGTAGACACCCCAAGGAAATTGCTGAGAGGCATGTTGAGCCCATTGAATATTATTTTTTTTTTGTCCCAAGTGATTGAATAATGACAAAAAAAAAAATTACAAAAAGTTGTCACTAAATGATATATTGCTCACACAGGCCATGGGCATATGTGGAATTGCACTCCAAAATACATTCAGCTGCTTCTCCTGAGTACGGGGATATGCTTTAAAATTGCGCACAAACGTGCAGTGGCAACAAAATAAATACATTTTTAAAAGCCTTTAAAAGCCTTTTCAGGTTACCACTTTAGATTTACAGAGGAGGTCTACTGCTAAAATTACTGCCCTCGATCTGACCTTCGCGGTGATACCTCACATGCATGGTGCTGTTTACATTTGACGCCAGACCGACGCTTGCATTCACCTTTGCGCAAAAGCAGGGGGGGACAGGGGTGCTTTTTTTTTTTCTTTTTTTTTTTTTGCTTTTTTATCTTATTTTTAAACTGTTCCTTTCATTTTTTTTTTAATAATTTTTATTGTTATCTCAGGGAATGTGTATATCCCCTATGATAGCAATAGGTAGTGACAGGTACTCTTTTTTGAAAAAATTGGGGTCTATTAGACCTTAGATCTCTCCTCTGCCCTCAAAGCATCTGACCACACCAAGATCGGTGTGATAAAATGCTTCCCCAATTTCCCAATGGCGCTGTTTACATCCGGCGAAATCTAAGTCATGAAATGCTCGTAGCTTCCGGTTTCTTAGGCCATAGAGATGTTTGGAGCCACTCTGGTCTCTGATCAGCTCTATGGTCAGCTGGCTGAATCACTGGCTGCATTCTCAGGTTCCCTGTTGAGACAGGAGAGCCAGAGAAAAACACGGAAGATGGTGGGGGGGGCATTCCCTCCCACTGCTTGTAAAAGCAGTCTAGAGGCTATTTAGCCACTAGAATTGCTTTTACATGAAAGCCGACCGCTGGCTGAAAAGAATGATACCAAGATGATACCTAAACCTGCAGGCATCATTCTGGTATAACCACTCAAAGTTGTGAATGGCGTACCTGAAGACAAAAAAATGGTTAACATTAAAACAGAGTAAACGGTAAAGTATAAAAAATTGCATACCTGAAAAGCAAACATAATAAAACATAATAACAATAAAACATTGCAGAATAGAATACAGTAAAAAACAGCAGAACAATAGAGAGAGAATAGAGAGAGAGAGAACAATAAAACGACAACTATTTTTTTTTTTTTTTTTTATATATATATTTTTTTTTTACACTTTTTTTGTAACTAACTTTTATAACTGTAACCGGTTCCAGGTTCGGGTCTCTCAAAATGCGATGACATTTCGGGAGACCCTTTGAAAGTGTACCTAGTCTGTGCAATGCTGTACCCTACGCTAATACTCAACTAGTGAATGGTAGCGTTCAAAACATTCACCAATGCAAAGACCAGGATTGTCAGGACAGGAGGGATGATAATAGCGGGTGTCACGCCAATATCTGCGCTTGCTGCAGACACGACATCTTTTTTGGGGGGTTCGTTGGGTAGGGGTACTCGGGAGGACATAAAGAAAATGCCTCTCATGCAGCCGACTGCATTTGGTTGGGGATGTGAATGGGGGAAGTACGGGCGCTGCAGAAGTGGTGGGTTCCCAATTAGGATTGGCGAATGCTGCAGGAAGGGCACTATGGGCACGACGGGCCTGTGTTTGTCTTCTTCTTGGTGGCAGCGGGACACTACTTGTGCTTGCCACCTCACCAGCTTGAACTGCACTTATGGGACTCGGCACGTCACCAAGTGTTACTGCAGTGCTGGTTTGATTACGACCGGGGTGTACTAGGCCGCTGGTGCTTGCCAGTTCACCAAAACGCTAAAAAAAAAACTGTTAGCGATCGCAGGGATCAGGCCTGACTCTGAGAACGCTGCAGTTATGCGTTTAGTGTTTTGTAAGTGACAGTGATCGATTGATACTGCACTTGGGTGGGCTGGGCCGGGCGGAGGGGCAAAACGCAGGTGCTAGCAGGTATCTGGGCTGATCCCACTAACACTGCGTTTTTGGGAACCCTAAACTGCTGGGGACGCTAGTATAGATCTGATCGGATCAGATATTGATCCGATCAGATACTATACCACTAAGGGAGGCGTATGCTGCGTGCGTGGGTGTTAGCGGTACTGGCGCTAACCTGACGCTGCCTGGGGCAACGCATATCACCGCCGGGCGATCAGGGGGCTAAACCTTTATTCGGTAATAAACGGCGGGTGCCCTGACACTATAAAAAATAAACGAACTAACCAGCATCACCCGTAACAGTTATACGGTGATCACTGGTGAAAGGGTTAACTAGGGGGCCATCAAGGGGTTAAAACATTTATTCGGTAGTATATGGGGGTCCCTGTCGCTATAAAATGCTGACGGCGAAACTAAATATTTATCTCCCTAACTAGTGTCACCAGCGACACTAATACAGCGATCAGAAAAATGATCGCTTAGCGACACTGGTGACGGGGGGTGGTCAAGGGGTTAAAACTTTATTAGGGGGGGTTAGGGGGGTACCCTAGACCTAAAGGGGGCTAACACTCACTGCCCTAACACACTAACTGTCACAAACTGACACCATGCAGTAAACAGAAGAAAAAAAAAACTGCTTGGTGTCAGTGTGACGGGGGGGGGGTGATTGGGGGGGATCGGAGGTGTAATGTGTGCCTGGCATGTTCTACTGTGTGTGTAGTGTGTTGTGCACTCACATTACAGTCTTCTATCCTCGGCGCCGGAACGGAAAATGCCGAGCCGAGGAGAGATGACATAATTTCCTCTGCCTCTGTGTACAATACAGAGGCAGGGAAATGATCCCATTGGCTGGGAGCGATCGCGAGGGGGGGGCCACGAATGGATGGCCTCCCCCTCACCTCCGATCGCCAGGGAAGATTTGCCGACCGCTGCAGGCACCAGGGGGGGTCTGATCGGACCCCCCACCCGCGGGCAGGCAAGGACGTACCTGTAAGTCCTTTTGCCTGCCCGTGCCATTCTGCCGACGTACATCGTCGTGCGGCGGTCGGCAACTGGTTAATATTGAATGTATGCTCCTTGCTAAAGAACATTATATTTATCAAGTTGTTATGGGTAAAGTTCTGCTTTAATGGGGATTTTGCCAGCTTATATCTTCTGTCTATATCACATCTGAGCTATGAACATTATATCTTATTAAGGAAATCCATCAATATTCAGTGTGATTGTTTATAATTTTCTTCACAATTATGCCAAACTACTGGGCCATGTCTTCTTCATTAATACAAGGTATACACTGTAGAGTGCATCCAGAAAGTATTCGCAGCACTTCACTTTTTCCACATTTTGTTATGTTACAGCCTTATCCCAAAATGTATTCAATTCATTATTTTCCTCAAAATTCTACAAACAATTCTCCATAATGACAACATGAAAAAAGTTTGTTTGAAATCTTTGCAAATTTATTAAAAATAAAAACAGGCTCCTCCCATGTACATAAGTATCACATCCTGTTTCCACTGATCATGCTTGAGATATTTCTACAACTTGATTGGAGTCCACCTGTGGTAAATTCAGGTGGTTGGACATGATTTGGAAAGGCACACACCTGTCTATAGAAGGTCCCACAGGTAACAGTGCATGTCAGAGCACAAACCAAGCCATGAAGTCCAAGGAAATGTCTGTAGACCTCCGAAGGGTAGAGTAAAATTTCTGCAGCATTGAAGGTCTCATTGGGCACAGTGGCCTCCATCATCTGTTAAAAGAATAAGTTTGGAACCACCAGGACTCTTCCTAGAGCGAGCCGCCAGGCCAAACTGAGTGATCACGGGAGAAGAGCCTTAGTCAGGGAGATGACCAAGAACCCGATGGTCACTCTGACAGAGCTCCAGTGTTTCTTTGTGGAGAGAGGAGAACCTTCCAGGAGAACAACCATCTCTGCAGCACTCCACCAATTAGGCCTGTATGGTAGAGTGGACAGATGGAAGCCACTCCTTAGTAAAAGGCACATGACAGCCCACCTGGAGTTTGCCAAAAGGCACCTGAAGGACTCTCAGACCATGAGAAACAAAATTCTCTGGTCTAATGAAACAAAGATTGAACTCTTTGGCCTGATTGGCAAGCGTCATGTCTGGAGGACACCAGGCATGGCTCATCACCTGGCCAATACCATCCATACAGTGAAGCATGGTGGTGGCAGCATCATGCTGTGAGGATTTTTTTCAGTAGCAGGAACTGGGAGACTAGTCAGGATCGAGGGAAAGATTAATGCAGAAATGTACAGAGACATCCTTGATGAAAACCTGCTCCAGAGCGCTCTGGACCTCAGACTGGGGAGAAGGTTCATCTTCCAACAGGACAGCAACCCTAAGCACACAGCCAAGATAAAAAAGTAGTAGCTACGGGACAACTCTGTTAATGTCCTTAACCACTTCAATACAGGGCATTTATGCACCCTTCCTTCCCAGACCAATTTTTAGCTTTCAGCGCTCTCACACTTTGAATGCCAATTACTCAGTCATGCAACACTGTACCCAAACACAATTTTTATCATTTTTTTCATACAAATATAGCTTTCTTTGGTGGTATTTAATCACCACTGCGTTTTTTATTTTTTGTGACATAAGTGGAAAAAGAGCGAAAAATTTGAACAAAAACACTTTTTTTTAGTTTCTATGATAACATTTTGCAAAATAAGTAATTTTTGTTCATAAATTTGGGCCAAAATTTATACTACTACATTTCTTTGGAAAAAATAACCCAAATTGATCACACCTGATGCAGGGCGCTGGCAGGTCACTCAGCTGTGTTAGAAAATATTAGAATATTCGCTTTCCTAACACTAAACCGCATCTCCACCAATCAGGCGCCAATCAGGATCTGTTACCCGTCACATGATTGGCTGAAACGACAGGCACTGTGATTGGATGCCTATCAGACGTCCAATCATAGCAGAGGACGAGAAGAGAGGATGGGAGAAGACATTGAGGAGCTGTCCCACTGAGACAGGTTAAGTGGAGATGGCAGGCCAGCGGGTGGGGGGGCACACTGGCAGCATTTGATATCGCACAGTGGCTGCATATGATGGGGCACAGTGGCTGCGTTTTATGGCACAGTGAGGCTGCAATTGACGGGGTTTTTTTTCAGAATTTTTCAGTTTGTGTGCGCCCCCTAAAAAAATTTTGAGCACCAGCGGCCACTGCTTAGGTCACCATTTTCTTGGCAACCAGCACCCACTGATTATGCAGCTTTGCATAGACCATTCTGTGGTCTATGTGGTCTCCTGGTATGGAATTTAGGGGGCCCCCCACGTCATTTTTTTTTTAAATTTTGGTTCGGGGTTCCCCTGTGGAGAAATCCCATGCCATTTTTATCAATGAACTGTTATGTGCATTGTTGGACCGGCAATTCATTAATAGTCATAATAAAAATGGCATGGGATTTCCCCACAGGGGAACCCCGAACCAAAATTAAAAAAAAAAAATGACTTGGGCGGTCCCCCTAAATTCTATACCAGGCCCTTCAGGTCTGGTATAAATATTAAGGGGAACCCTGGGCAAAATTTTTTTTTTAAAATGGCGTGGGGTCCCCCTCAAAATCTATACCAGACCCTTCAGGTCTGGCATGGGTTTTAAGGGGAACCCCACGCCAAAATAAAAAAAAAATGGCATGGGTTACCCCCAAAAATCCATACCAGACCATTATCTAAGCACGCAACCTGAGAGAGAGCGCCGCCCCACCCCCTCCTGAACCGTACCAGACCACATGCCCTCAACATTGGGAGGATGCTTTGGGGTAGCCCCCAAAACACCTTGTCCCCTCGTTGATGGGGACAAGGGCCTCATCCCCACAACCTTTGCCCGGTGGTTGTGGGGGTCTGCGGGACAAGGGAACCCCCAGATCCCGGCCCTCCCCCCTGTGTGAAATGGTAAGGGGGTACAAAAGTACCCCTACCATTTCACAAAAAAAGTGTCAAAAATGTTAAAAATGACAAGAGACAGTTTTTGACAATTCCTTTATTTAAATGCTTCTTCTTTCTTCTATCTTCTATCTTCTTTCGGTTTCTTCCTCCATCTTCTTCTTCTTCTGGTTCTTTTTCTGGTGTTCTCGTCCGGAATCTTCCTCAGCGGTACCTTCTTCTCTTCATCTTCTTTTCTTGGGCCGCTCCGCATCCACGATTGGATGGGAGGCTCCCGCTGTGTGACGCTTCTCCTCTTCTGACGGTTCTTAAATAACGGAGGGCGGGTGACCCCGCCCCCTCTGGCATCAAGGGGAATGCCACAGGGAAGTCCCCGTGCGTCAGAGGGGGGCGGGGTCACCGGGTGGTCCTGCCCTCCATTATTTAAGAACCGTCAGAAGACGAGAAGCGTCACAAAGCGGGAGACTCCCTCCATGCCATCATGGATGCGGAGCGGCCCGGAGAAGAAGATGAAGAAAAGAAGATAAAGAGAAGGAGACGCCGCGGAGGAAGATGCTGGACGAGAACACCAGAGGAAGAACCAGAAGAACCAGAAGAAGAAGAAGATGGAGGAAGAAACCGAAGGATGAAGGAAGAAAGACGTTAGAAGAAAGAAGATAGAAGAAGCATTTAAATAAAGAAATTGTCAAAAACTGTCTCTTGTCATTTTTAACTTTTTTGACAATTTTTTTGTGAAATGATAGGGGTACTTTTGTACCCCCTTACCATTTCACACAGGGGGGAGAGCCAGGATCTGGGGGTCCCCTTGTTAAAGGGGCTTCTAGATTCCGATAAGACCCCCTGCCTGCAGACCCCCACAGCCACCGGCCAAGGGTTGTGGGGATGAGGCCCTTGTCCTCATCAACATGGGGACAAGGTGCTTTAGGGGGGACCCCAAAGCACCCTCCCAATGTTGAGGGCATGTGGCCTGGTACAGTTCAGAAGGGGGGGGCGCTCTCTCGTCCTTTTCCTGCGGCCTGCCAGGTTGCGTGCTCGGATAAGGGTCTGGTATGAATTTTTGGGGGGACCCCACGCCAATTTTTTTTTTTTAATTTTGGCGCGAGGTTCCCTTTAAAATCCATACTTTCAGGTCTGGTATGAATTTTGAGGGGGACCCCTATGTCATTTTTTTTTTTAATTTTGGCCGGGGTTCCCCTTAATATCCATACCAGACCTGAAGGGCCTGGTATTGAATTTAGGGGGACCCCCCACGACATTTTTTTTTAAATTTTGGCTCAGGGTTCCCCTGTGGGGAATTCTCATGCCGTTTTTATCAATGAACTTTTATGTGTATTGTCGGGAGACTCGGGACCTGCAATTCATTAATAGCCGCGAGTAGTTTAAAATGACTTTTTTCCTTTGAAATGTCATTTTGCTGTCAGACTGTTCTAAACACTGGAAACATGTGCCCCTTTACAGGCATACCATAGACACCCCCCAGGTACGAAATTTAAAGGAATATTACACTTTTATTGTTTGACTTTAAGCATTAATAAAATCACTGCTCCCAAAAAAACGGCCTTTTTTAAAACTTTTTTTGCATTGATCCATGTCCCCTGGGGCAGGACCCAGGTACCCAAACACTTTTTATGACAATACCATGCATATAAGCCTTTAAAATTAGCACTTTTGATTTCTCCCTTAGACTTTTAAAGGGTGTTCCGTGGCTTTCGAATTTGCCGCGAACACCCCAAATTGTTCGCTGTTCGGCAAAGTAGCGAACAGCCGATGTTCGAGACGAACATGAGTTCGACTCAAACTCGAAGCTCATTTCTACTTGCCACTCCCGATCACCCCCCCAGTTAACCCCTGCACCCCTTGACACTGTGCCAACAAGTACAGTGTTCAGATTTTTTTTTGATCACTGTACTGGTGTCATTAGTGACACTAGTCAGTGTTAGGGTAATTATTGGTAGGCTCAGATAGGTCTAGGGACCCCCTCTACCCCCCCTAATAAAGGTTTAACCCCTTGATCACCCCCTGTCACCAGTGATCACTGTATAAGTGTCACGGGTGATGCTGGTTAGCTAGATTTTTTTATAGCGTCAGGGCATCCGCCGTATATTACCCAATAAAGGTTTAACCCCCCGATAACCCAGCGGGTGAGATCAGTTAGGTTTTAGAGTCAGTCAGGGTCTGCGTCACCCCAGGCAGTGTCAGATTAGTGCCAGTATCGCTAACACCCATGCACGCACCCTAAACCTCCCTTAGTAGTATAGTGTTTGAATGGATCAATATCTGATCTGATCAGAACTATATTGGCATCCCCAGCAGTTTAGGGTTCCCAAAAACACAGCCCAGATACCTGCTAGCACCTGCGTTTAGCCCCTCTGCCCAGCCCAGCCTACCCAAGTGCAGTATCAATCGATCACTGTCATTTACAGAACACTAAACACATAACTGCAGCATTCAGAGTCATGCCTGATCCCTGCGAATGCTAAAAAAAAAAAATTGGTAGCGTTTGAATCAGTCAATGACAGTCAGGAGCTCTTTTTCCTGTGAGTCTCACTACTGTACCAGTAAATTTAGAGACTAAAATGTTCAATCGAAGGTACACTAGTGAAGAGGCCTACACGTTTCTGAGCATGACAGATGGTGAAGAGGAAGTCACTCATCTGTCAGATTCAGGCTCAGAATACGAACCTGTAGACAGCAGAGGCACCCTGACAGATAGCTCTGACGAAGGAGTTGTGGTCCCTGCCAAGGTCAGGCGTACCAGACCCCGATCTTCTGCTGTTGTTGAGGTGCAAGAACTGCTGGGCTCTCGTATGGAGCAGAGAAGTACTAGTGCCGCTCATCCTTCTGGTGAACTGGCAAGCACCAGCGGCCTAGTACATCCTGGTCGTACATCCAGCACTGCAGTATCACGTGGTGACGTGGCGAGTCCCATAAGTGCAGTTCAAGCTGTCGAGGTGGCAAGCACGAGTAGTGTCCCACTGCCACCAAGAAAAAGACAAACACAGGCCCATCAAGCCCATAGTGCCCTTCCTGTTGCATTCACCAATCCTAATTGGGAGCCCACCACTTCTGCAGCACCTGTACTTCCCCCATTCACTGGCCAACCCAGAATTCAGGTGGAAACAGTTGATTTTACATCACTTGATTTTATTCACTGTTTTTCACCGAAGATCTCTATAGATCTATTGTAGACCAAAGCAATTTAGATGCTGGTCAATTCATCGCCGCTAATTTATGGGAATGTAGACAGAAATAGTACCTATAAATAAAAAAACAACAAACCAGATAGTGGAGTAAACTTGGCCGCGGTCTTTATTATTGGTATTCAATTTATTATTATTCAACAATGTAACCATTCATAGTTATATAAATAAATTCACAAATAACTTAATTTCTCAAAACCCCCTTACAATAAGCAACCCAGCCACTACGACTCAGGTTGATGACAAGTATAACAATTTTAAACTAATCACTCCCTTAAGATACTGGGAGGGTAAACCCAAATAATATTATAAGGCCACAACAAGGGAGGGGGGAGGGGAACTGGCAAAGAGCACCTGTTGCACTGCCCTATATAGCCTTTTGACATTTCCAGAACATTCCAAAAGTGTCATGTGACATAATCTTCTGGAATGTTCCCTAAGGTCAGCTGACCTCCAGTGGTCAGCTGACCTAGACCTTGGCTATATGACCTTTTTTATTGGTTACCTAAGCTTATACCTTTTAACCTTACTTTTCACTTTAACTGACAAGAAATAAGCCCCGCCCACCCAACTAGCTGCCCAATTAACTACCTGGGGGGGCCTTGAAACTCCTATTCTGTCACATTCCCATGCGCCGGGTGGCCTTAAAACAGACCCCCCTTACTTTTATTCTGACTATGTTTTATTGTATTTGCTTTGCAGGTATGATAATTATTTATCTTGACAGCAACAGCGCTTGCTCCCACGTTACGTAAATCAATGACTCCAGCGCTGTAGGAGGTGATTTCACCACCATAGTTAAAAGAAAATGGTGTATGTATGCCCATCATTAGAAGTGAGTGGATGAAAGGCGGTATTCTAATGGTGGGCATACCCACTGATCAATCTCTTTTTTTCGTTCAGCCCACAGGCTGCATAAAAAAAGAACATTACAATATATGCCCAACAAGGACCAGCAACATACTGGTATGTTGCTGGACTTTGAGTGGTTATACCGGAATGATGCCTGCAGGTTTAGGTATCCTCTTGGTATCATTCTTTTCAGCCAGTGGTCGGATTTAATGTAAAAGCAATCCTAGCGGCTAATTAGCCTCTAGAGTGCTTTTAGAAGCAGTGGGAGGGAACGTCTCACCCCTTCTACCGTCTTCCATGGTTTTCCCGGGCTCTCCTGTCCCAACAGGGAACCTGAGAATGCAGCCGGTGGTTCTGCCAGCTGACCATAGAGCTTATTGGAGACCAGAACAGCTCCAATCATCTCTATGGCCTAAGAAAGTGGAAGCTACAAGCATTTCATGACTTAGGTTTCGCCGGATATAAACAGCGCCATTGGGAAATTGGGAAAGCATTTTATCACACCGATCTTGGTGTGGTCAGATGCTTTGAGGGCAGAGGAGAGATCCAGGGTCTAATAGACCCCATTTTTTTCAAAAAAGAGTACCTGTCACTACCTATTGTTATCATAGGGGATATTTACATTCCCTGAGATAACAATAAAAATGTTAAAAAAAATGAAAGGAGCAGTTTAAAAATAAAACAAAAAAGCAAAATAAATAATAATAAAAAAAAAAGCACCCCTGTCCCCCTCTGCTCATGCGCAAAGGTGAACGCAAGCGTCGGTCTGGTGTCATATGTAAACAGCAATTGCAGTATGCATGTGAGGTATCACCACAAAGGTCACTTCGAGGGCAGTAATTTTAGCAGTAGACCTCCTCTGTAAATCTAAAGTGGTAACCAGTAAAGGTTTTAAAAAGGCTTTTAAAAATGTATGTAGTTTGTCACCGCTGCACGTTTGTGCGCAATTTTAAAGCATGTCGTGTTTGGTATCCATGTACTCGGCATTAAGATCATCTTTTTTATTTCATCAAACATTTGGGCAATATAGTGTGTTCTAGTGCATTAAAATTAAAAAAAGTGTTGTTTTTTTTTTAAATGCGTTTGAAAAATTGCTGCGCAAATACTGTGAGAAAACAAAAGTTGCAACACCCACCATTTTAATCTGTAGGGCCTTTGCTTTAAAAAAATATATAATGTTTGGGGATAGAAAATATGCGCTGCGCTCGAGTAAACCAAAAACTTTTAAAAAATGAATCAAAATAAAAACAAAATACAAATATGTGCATATAAATCTAGAAATAACATAAATAAATAATTATACTGTCCTCTTACATATAAAAGTGCAAAGTGCAAATGTTGGATTTGTATGAAAAAAACATCAATAATATAAATAGCAAACAGTGATGTGCATAAATAAATGCAGAAAGTGCTTAGTGCTCCGTATAAGACATCATAGATGCCCTAATGCATAGTTGCAAAGTAACAGGTGAAAAAGTCCTATATAACAATCCAAATCTGTGCGTGTAGGTGGTGTCCAAGTGTGATATCATCCGTCATGCTAATACATCCTAGGTGCTGCAAACCATGCTCCGGTGCACTTCAGTGGTCCCCCTAGGCTAATATGCTCACCTCAGAGCGTGTGACCCAGCTGTTACCCTGAGTCAAATCACGCTTTGGAGCCACCCCCAGGCTCAGTGCTGATATCAGATGTATCTCTCCAGCTGGATTCAATGGGGATAAAAAAAAAATACTGTATTTATCGGCATATAACACGCACTTTTTTCCCCTTAAAATCAGGGGAAAATTGTGCGTGCATGTTATAGGCCGATCCCCGCCAATTTTGGTTGATCGGAGCGATCGCAGCGATTGCCGCGATCGCCGCCGACATACACAGCTGTGTGTAAATTCAAATATGGCCCTGAGACTGCAGGGACTCGTCGGAGCCGAGATACGCATACCCGAGTGTCCTCGGATTTTCTCGGCGCCGCTCACAGTCACGCCCAGTCCCGCCATTGGACCTGTGTTATGTCCATCATAGGGCGGGACTGGGCATGACTGTGAGCGGCGCCGAGAAAAGCCGTGGACACTCAGGTATGTGTATCTCGGCTCCGACGAGTCCCTGCAGTCTCTGCGCCATATTTGAATTTACACACGTCTGTGTATGTCGGCGGCGATCACACAAGGCTGCACTGGGGCAAGGCTGCACTGGGACAAGGCTGCACTGACAAGGCTGCACTGGGGCAAGGCTGCACTGACAAGGCTGCACTGGGGCAAAGCTGCACTGACAAGAGACTTTTTGGGAGCCTAGCCGCGCACGGGACCCCGAAAGCCAATCACCGCCTTCAGGATTCCTAAGGGCAAAAATTGGTGATTTCACTTCCTCACTACCTATCACAGTTTTGGAGGCCCTGAAATGTCAAGATAGCACAACCCCCCCTCCCAAATGACCCCATTTTGGAAAGAAGACACTTCAAGCTTTTTGCTGAGAGGCATTTTGAGTCCATGGAATATTTTATATTTTGCCACAAGTTTTGAGAAAATTATTTTTTTTTTTTTACACAAAGTTGTCACTAAATAATATATTGTTCAAACATGGCATGGTTGTATGTGGAATTACATCCCAAAATACATTCTGCTGCTTCTACTGAGTACGGGGATACCACATGTGTGAGACTTTTTGGGGGCCCCGAAAACAAATCACCACCTTCAGGCTTTTTAAAGGCGAAAAATTGTGATTTTACTGCTCACTACCTATCACAGTTACGGAGGCCCTGAAATGTCCAGATGGCACAAAACCCCCACAAATGTCCCCATTTTGGAAACTAGACACCCTAAGGTATTTGCTAAGAGGCATGGTGAGTATTTTGCAGATCGCATTTATTTTTGAAAATGAAGAAAGAAAAGAAAATTTATATTTTTTATCTTTTTTCAAAACTTTGTGACAAAAAGCGAGGTATGCAAAATACTCAACATGCCTCTCAGCAGATAGCTTGGGGTGTCATTTGCCAAAATAGGGTCATTTGGGGGGGTGCATTTCATGGCCTCCAAAACTGTGATAGGCAGTGAGGAGTGAAATCAAAAATTTACGCCCTTAGAAAGCCTCAAGGCGGTGCTTGGTTTTCGGGGTCCTGTACGCAGGTAGACTGCCAAAAAGTCCCACACATGTGGTATCCCTGTACTCGGGAGAAGCAGCAGAATGTATTTTGGAGTGTAATTCCACATATAAACATGCCATGTTTGAACAATATATCATTTAGTGACAACTTTGTGTAAAAAAAAATGTAATTTTCTCGAAACTTGTGGCAAAATTTAAAATATTCCATGGACTCAACATAGCTCTCATCAAATAGCTTGGGGTGTCTACTTTCCAATAGGGATGAGCTTCGAGTTCGAGTCGAACTCATGTTCGACTCGAACATTGGCTGTTCGCAAGTTCGCCGAACAGCGAACAGTTTGGGGTGCCGCGGAACACCCTTTAAAAGTCTATGGGAGAAATCAAAAGTGCTAATTTTAAAGGCTAATATGCAAGTTATTGTCATAAAAAGTGTTTGGGGACCTGGGTCCTGCCCCAGGGGACATGGATCAATGCAAAAAAAAGTTTTAAAAACGGCCGTTTTTTCAGGAGCAGTGATTTTAATAATGCTTAAAGTCAAACAATAAAAGTGTAATATCCCTTTAAATTTCGTACCTGGGGGGTGTCTATAGTATGCCTGTAAAGGGGCGCATGTTTCCTGTGTTTAGAACAGTCTGACAGCAAAATGACATTTTGAAGGAAAAAACTCATTTAAAACTACCCGCGGCTATTGCATTGCCGACAATACACATTTCAGTTCATTGATAAAAACGGCATGGGAATTCCCCAAAGGGGAACCCCGAACCAAAATTAAAAAAAAAAAATGACGTGGGAGTCCCCCTAAATTCCATACCAGGCCCTTCAGGTCTGATATGGATATTAAGGGGAACCCCGGCCAAAATTAAAAAAAAAAAATGACGTGGGGTTCCCCCTAA
This sequence comes from Aquarana catesbeiana, assembly GCF_042186555.1. Taxonomy (NCBI): domain Eukaryota; kingdom Metazoa; phylum Chordata; class Amphibia; order Anura; family Ranidae; genus Aquarana; species Aquarana catesbeiana. The sequence goes on along the minus strand of NC_133334.1, from coordinate 10,895,042 downwards.
ATTCCATACCAGACCCTGCAGGTCTGATATGGATTTTAAGGGGAACCCCGCGCCAAAAAAAAAAAAAAAAAACGCGTGGGGTCCCCCCAAAAATCCATACCAGACCCTTATCCGAGCACGCAACCTGGCAGGCCGCAGGAAAAGAGGGGGGACGAGAGTGCGGCCCCCCCCTCCTGAACCATACCAGGCCACATGCCCTTAACATTGGGAGGGTGCTTTGGGGTAGCCCCCCAAAACACCTTGTCCCCATGTTGATGAGGACAAGGGCCTCATCCCCACAACCCTGGCCGGTGGTTGTGGGGGTCTGCGGGCGGGGGGCTTATCGGAATCTGGAAGCCCCCTTTAACAAGGGGACCCCCAGATCCCGGCCCCCCCTGTGTGAAATAGTAAGGGGGTACAAAAGTACCCCTACCATTTCAGTAAAAAAATGTCAAAAATGTTAAAAATGACAAGAGACAGTTTTTGACAATTCCTTTATTTAAATACTTCTTCTTTCTTCTATCTTCCTTCATCTTCTGGTTCTTCTGGCTCTTCTGGTTCTTCCTCCGGCGTTCTCGTCCAGCATCTCCTCCGCGGCGTCTTCTATATTCTTCTCCTCGGGCCGCTCCGCACCCATGGCAAGGGGGGGGAGGCTCCCGCTCTTCTCTTCCTCTTCATCTTCTTCTCTTCTTCTCTTCTTCTTTTCTTCTCTTCTTCTCTTCTTCATTTTCTTCTCCGGGCCGCTCCGCACCCATGCTGGCATGGAGGGAGGCTCCCGCTGTGTGACGGCGCTCCTCATCTGACAGTTCTTAAATAACGGGGGGCGGGGCCTCCCGGTGACCCCGCCCCCCTCTGACGCACGGTGACTTGATGGGACTTCCCTGTGACGTCACGGGGAATGCCACAGGGAAGTCCCATCATGTTCTGTGCGTCAGAGGGGGGCAGGGTCACCAGGTGGCCCCGCCCCCCGTTATTTAAGAACTGTCAGACGAGGAGCGCCATCACACAGCGGGAGCCTCCTTCCATGCCAGCATGGATGCGGAGCGGCCCGGAGAAGAAAATGAAGAAGAGAAGAAGAGAAGAAGTGAAGAAAAGAAGAAGAGATGAAGAAGATGAAGAGAAGAGCGGGAGCCTCCCCCCCATGCCATGGGTGCGGAGTGGCCCGAGGAGAAGAAGATAGAAGACGCCGCGGAGGAGATGCTGGACGAGAATGCCGGAGGAAGAACCAGAAGAGCCAGAAGAACCAGAAGAACCAGAAGATGAAGGAAGATAGAAGAAAGAAGAAGTATTTAAATAAAGGAATTGTCAAAAACTGTCTCTTGTCACTTTTAACATTTTTGACAGTTTTTTAGTGAAATGGTAGGGGTACTTTTGTACCCCCTTACCATTTCACACGGGGGGGCCGGGATCTGGGGGTCCCCTTGTTAAAGGGGGCTTCCAGATTCCGATAAGCCCCCCGCCCGCAGACCCCCACAACCACCGGCCAGGGTTGTGGGGATGAGGCCCTTGTCCTCATCAACATGGGGACAAGGTGTTTTGGGGGGCTACCCCAAAGCACCCTCCCAATGTTGAGGGCATGTGGCCTGGTATGGTTCAGGAGGGGGGGGCGCATTCTCGTCCCCCCCTCTTTTCCTGCGGCCTGCCAGGTTGCGTGCTCGGATAAGGGTCTGGTATGGATTTTTGGGGGGACCCCACGCCATCACACAGCGGGAGCCTCCTTCCATGCCAGCATGGATGCGGAGCGGCCCGGAGAAGAAAATGAAGAAGAGAAGAAGAGAAGAAGTGAAGAAAAGAAGAAGAGATGAAGAAGATGAAGAGAAGAGCGGGAGCCTCCCCCCCATGCCATGGGTGCGGAGTGGCCCGAGGAGAAGAAGATAGAAGACGCCGCGGAGGAGATGCTGGACGAGAATGCCGGAGGAAGAACCAGAAGAGCCAGAAGAACCAGAAGAACCAGAAGATGAAGGAAGATAGAAGAAAGAAGAAGTATTTAAATAAAGGAATTGTCAAAAACTGTCTCTTGTCACTTTTAACATTTTTGACAGTTTTTTAGTGAAATGGTAGGGGTACTTTTGTACCCCCTTACCATTTCACACAGGGGGGGCCGGGATCTGGGGGTCCCCTTGTTAAAGGGGGCTTCCAGATTCCGATAAGCCCCCCGCCCGCAGACCCCCACAACCACCGGCCAGGGTTGTGGGGATGAGGCCCTTGTCCTCATCAACATGGGGACAAGGTGTTTTGGGGGGCTACCCCAAAGCACCCTCCCAATGTTGAGGGCATGTGGCCTGGTATGGTTCAGGAGGGGGGGGCGCATTCTCGTCCCCCCCTCTTTTCCTGCGGCCTGCCAGGTTGCGTGCTCGGATAAGGGTCTGGTATGGATTTTTGGGGGGACCCCACGCGTTTTTTTTTTTTTTTTTGGCGCGGGGTTCCCCTTAAAATCCATACCAGACCTGAAGGGTCTGGTATGGAATTTAGGGGGAACCCCACGTCATTTTTTTTTTTTTTTAATTTTGGCCGGGGTTCCCCTTAATATCCATACCAGACCTGAAGGGCCTGGTATGAAATTTAGGGGGACTCCCACGTCATTTTTTTTTTTTAATTTTGGTTCGGGGTTCCCCTTTGGGGAATTCCCATGCCGTTTTTATCAATGAACTGAAATGTGTATTGTCGGCAATGCAATAGCCGCGGGTAGTTTTAGATTAGTTTTTTCCTTCAAAATGTCATTTTGCTGTCAGACTGTTCTAAACACAGGAAACATGCGCCCCTTTACAGGCATACTATAGACACCCCCCAGGTACGAAATTTAAAGGGATATTACACTTTTATTGTTTGACTTTAAGCATTATTAAAATCACTGCTCCTGAAAAAATGGCCGTTTTTAAAACTTTTTTTTGCATTGATCCATGTCCCCTGGGGCAGGACCCAGGTCCCCAAACACTTTTTATGACAATAACTTGCATATTAGCCTTTAAAATTAGCACTTTTGATTATTCATGTTCGTGTCCCATAGACTTTAACGGTGTTCGCGTGTTCGAACCAAATTTTTTCCTGTTCGCATGTTCTGGTGCAAACCGAACAGGGGGGTGTTCGGCTCATCCCTACTTTCCAAAATGGGGTCATTTGGGGGGGTTTGCTATGTTGACATTTCATGGCCTCCAAAACTGTGATAGGTAGTGAGGAAGTAAAATCACCATTTTACGCCCTTAGAAAGCCTGAAGGCAGTGATTGGTTTTCAGGGTCCTGTACACGGCTAGGCTCCCAAAAAGTCTCACACATGTGGTATTCCCTTACTCAGGAGAAGCAACAGAATGTATTTTGGGGTGTAATTCCACATTTGCCCATGGCATGTTTGAGCAATATATCATTTAGTGACAACTTCGTGCAAAAAAAAAAATATATATATTTGTAATTTTCCCACAACTTGTGGAAAAATATAAAATATTCCATGGACTTAACATGGCTCTCAAATAGCTTGGGGTGTCTACTTTCCAAAATGGGGTCATTTGGGGGGGGGGTGTGCTATCTTGGTATTTTATGGCCTTTGAAACTGTGATAGGTAGTGAGGAGTGAAATAAAAAAATTATGCCCTTAGAAATCCTGAAGGTGGTGATTGGTTTTCGGGGTCCTGTACGTGGCTAGTCTCACACATGTGGTATCCTCATACTCAGGAGAAGTAGTAAAATGTATTTTGGGGTGCAATTCCACATATAACCATGGCATGTGTGAGCATTATATCATTTAGTGACAACTTTGTGTAATGTTTTTCTTTTTTTTTTGTCATTTTTGGGGTATCTACTTTCCAAAATGGGGTCATTTGGGGGGGGGGGGGTTTGTACTGCCCTGCCATTTTAGCACCTCAAGAAATGAGATAGGCAATTATAAACTAAAAGCTGTGTATATTCTAGAAAATGTACCCTAGTTTTTAGGCGCTATAACTTTTGCGCAAACCAATAAATATATGCTGCTTGACATTTTTTTTACCAAAGACATGTGGCTGAATACATTTTGGCCTAAATGTATGACTAAAATTGAGTTTATTGGATTTTTTTTTTATAACAAAAAGTAAAATATATAATTTTTTTAACAAAAATGTTGGTCTTTTTCCGTTTATATCGCAAAAAATAAAAATAGCAGAGGCAATCAAATACCATCAAAAGAAAGCTCTATTTGTGGGAAAAAAAGGACACAAATTTAGTTTGGGTACAGCATTGCATGACCGCGCAATAACCAGTTAAAGCAGCGCAGTGCCAAATTGTAAAAAGTGCTCCGGTCATTGAGCAGCCAAATCCTCCGGGGCTGAAGTGGTTAAAGGAATATTTCATTTTTATTGTTTCACTTTAAGCATTAAAAAAATCACTGCTCCCGAAAAAACGGCCGTTTTAAAAAAAAAAAATTAGCATTGATACATGTCCCCTGGGGCAGGACCCGGGTCCCCAAACACTTTTTATGACAATAACTTGCATATTAGCCTTTAAAATGAGCACTTTTGGTTTTTCATGTTAGTGTCCCATAGACTTTAACAGTGTTCCGCGGCTTTTGAATTTGGCGCGAATAACGCATAATGTTCGGCTATCAGGTGAACACCCGATGTTCGAGTCGAACTTACATTCGACTCGAACATCGGGCTCATCCCTACTGGCCAGTAACACACCTCCTGCAGGCAAAGTAACTCAGTATCGGGCTTTTGGAGATGTGATGTGAATATATGTTTTTAGTAGTATATATGAGTGCTTTTGTTACTCCTTGAGAGGTAACACCTTCAAAACATCCCACTCCTTTTTTCTTTTGGTCGGCATTTGTGCCATAAGGGATGTGGTTAGAAAATTATCCATTGCAATATTAATTAAATACATTCTTATGGCATATTAAGGAAATGGAGATGTATTTTACTCCTTCTCATTGTTTTCTAGGTGATCTTACTGTATCTGAGATCTCAGGAGATTATTCTATTGCTCATATGAAGAGAACAACTCTAACCTGTCAGATAACAGATTTCAGACAAAAAGAAATCCAGATAAATGTATATCTGAAAAGACTTAATGACGAAAAACATCTTATCGCCTCCTGGGAATCCAGGGGAGACAATTCCCATATTCTGCCTCCTCTAGAGGAAGGCGCTGCAAGCCGTACATTGTTACCTGTGGAAATGGAAGTTAAGATAAGAAATTGCTGGACTGAAATGTACGAGTGTCTCTGCTCCATTACTATAACCCCGAGTGCAGATACAGATGATGGTGCCGTGCTTTATGTAGAAGTGGAACACGCTTCTCTAACACAGCCCATCTCTGTACACAGAACTCTGAATGTGCACAGTGAAGTAGGTAAGTAATGGGTATGTTGTAGGTACTGAAAATGTGTTTTATACTTAAAAAAGTTCTCTGGTCGCAGCATATACTTTCATGTTATAACATCAGCATTGTAATAAGAATACAAACAATGGTTGAAACTGACAATCCAATACAAGCTTAATTGTACATGCTGTATGTTCTGTCTGTCTGCTGGCCATCTCTTTCCTCAACTTTCTAGATTCCCAGCATGCTTTTGCTCAATTTTCAAGGACTACATATCCCATGGTACATTGCAAGCAGTGATTCCTGTACTGACTCCAGTTTTTAAGAATGTTTGGATTACATAGAAATAATTGAATTACAATGTGTAATTAAATATATGATTTTAGGATTAACATTTTAACCGCAGAGTGTATTTATAAATAAATATATCATAACTATCTGTTCAGTAAAACAGTTGGTACATTTATTCTGAGTGAATGGGACAAAATTTAATCTTCTCCTTCTATTTCCTCTACGGGTCAAATTTTAATCATTCATAAAAAATAGAATAATTTGGGAAAATACCTCATTATGGCCACAAGATGGAGCTGAGTACTATAGTAAATACTTATTTTCTATGATCATCAGCTCTATTAAATGGTTATAATGCAGTATTTTTGTGAACCACTTTTTTATGAATAGCATTTGACCTGTAAAGGAAATAGCCTGAGAACATTTGATTTAGCCTCATTCACACAAACAGAATGTACCAGCAGTTTCACTGGATGAATATCTATACAAATAAAATAAAAAACACCCTAAAATGTATGTAAACCCTAAACACAAACTTCGCTTTTGTTCTGTTAAATATACCATTGAAAGTGTTTTGGTTTGTTTGATAAGTGAAAAATATTACCTATTGATCCTGCCAGAAATCCAGTGAGCGCCTAACTTCCTGTGCTGCCCTGAAATCCTAAGCAGTGTTACCAGCACTTTGTACTTCATCTCTATGAACTAGAGAACACCCCCCCCCCCCATGTTATGATAAAGAGGAGAGGTTAAGATGTTCAGTACTCATGACTAGGATTTTATAGACGATAGACTGAGGTTAAACTTTGATTTGGTTGGTGGTTTCCTTATCCTCACCCACTGGACAGGAATGAGGGTAGTTATCTAGTTTGTAGTTTTAGTGGTTCTGATTCTTTTTTTGATGGCTTTAAACTTGTGAGTGGAGTTCATAGATCACAAGTCGAACTATCATCGGTCCTGTAGTTCTGTAGAGCAATAGTTATAATTTTGCTGAAGATTTCCTCATACAGAGGTGTCTTTAGGCCATTTTTAAATGTTCTTTATGTATCCAGTGTGGATGGTATTGTGGTGTTAAGATGTACTTTATTCCCTTTGGATAACTAGTATATAGTACATATCTCCCCAGGTGTCACTGGGGTGTACCAAGGAGTCTACTGTGCCGCGTCCCATAATGTGTATAAGAACCTGCAAGAACTATCAGAAAAATGTGGACTTTGTAGGCACTATTATAGAAAAATTAACAAATGTTATTAAGTTATATCTTAAAAACATTAATTATATATAATACAGTAAAAATGAATTACACCAAACCATCAGGCTGAATGATGAGTAAGTGTCTATCACTCAAGTCCCAATACAACGGCCAACTTAAGAGGACAATGGTGCTTCAACTGTAGCAGGGCCCAGGAAAAGGTGTTGGGCAGGATAGCCTGATGGTATCTTCCTTTACATGTTTCACGAATAGTCGCTTCTTCAGGAGCTCGAAAATATTATTTCTGAGTAGATAAGAAAGATAAACAGGGAAAAAACATGTTATATTGTGTTTATATCATGAATGATAGTACAAAAAACTTATGGCAAAAATGTGACTTTCAAATGTCTCACCATGCCTCTTAGAAAATACCTTGGGGTTTTTGTTTTGCAAAATGGGGTCAATTAGTGGGGGGTTTCTCCTGTCCTGGCACTTCAGGGCCTCAAGAAATGTGATAGGTAGTCCAGAAGTTAGATGCCTGATTGATCCCTCTTGAAAACCTGAAGGTGATCCCTGGATTTTGTGATCTTTGGATTTTGTGCCCCTCTTTGTTAACATGTTTTTTTTTTTTTTTTAAACTATAAAAGAGAAGTGTGAAGATAGATTATTTTCTCAATGGGTTCGCTGAATAACCTCTGGATGAACCCATCATTACAGAAGATTAAAAGACCCTGAGAAGTTGCCGCATAAGGAAACTTGTGTACAAGCAGGGCACTTTTGAACAATTGATCATATTTATACATAAACAGACAACATTTGAATGAGAAGAAAACTCATTTAAACTGAAATTGTCAAGGGGTGCATGCGTGGCATGGAGTGGAGCAGCTGCTTCTAATCAGTGCTCTGGATCCGCACGGGAATTCGGATGTGATTCCAGGGGTCCTCGTTCCTGTCATAGACCCTGCTACACATTAACCCCCTTGGGACACCTTTGTGTATGCCTAGATAGATAGATAGATAGATAGATAGATAGATAGATAGATAGATAGATAGATAGATAGATAGATAGATAGATAGATAGATAGATAGATAGATAGATATAGATATATGATATATATAAAAACGCAGTGGAGGAGCACAGAGATCGCTCACCCACTATCTCCTCAGACCCCGGGAACAGTGCAGCATGGCATCGGCTCACAGCCCTTCCCCACTGCTGCTCCTTCTCTGCCATCAGAGCCTCTGCAGGTGGTTCAGTGCTCCTCCAAAGACAGTGCTCCTCTCCCCTGACTAAAGCTGACCGCGACCAAAGCCTGGAATTGCTATGGTTCAAATTACTAACTAAATTACACAGTGAGCTTCAAAAGTCCACATCCACATTATCTCAGGAAATTGCCTCTCTGGGTTCTCACACAGATCTGCTCAATGAACTCTCTATTTCTTATATAGACCTAACCAGAGAACATGAGACACCTTACATCAGCTTTTCTTCAATGGCTCTGCTGCACAGGATCACGTACCTAGGGTGTGACCCTGATCTTCGGGTTCAGGGGTGTGCGCTCGCAGCCGCCGGGCCGCTCCTATTGTGATAAGACACAGCAGGAGCTGATTGGTGGGTATGGTGGACTTGATGTCCGCCGGGACCTGCTAATGCTTCGGTACACAGGCAGAATGGCAGTCTATGTAAACAAGGCAGATTGTTGTTCTGTCAGTACAGAAGGCATGGATCGTGTGTCTTTGCTAAGCAGAGGCACCAATCCATGCCTTCTCCTAGTACAAGCACCTCCCCCACAGTAGTAAAGCATTGGTCAGGCAAACATTTAACCCTTTAATGTTAGCCCATTCCTAGCCAGTGTCATGAGTACAGTGACAGTGCATATTTTTAGCACTGAGGTGAGATCTGATTATCTGTACCTGAAGAAATGTAAGGAATTCAAGATGTATAAATGTGAAATATATAATATAATACACACTCACTCCAGACACAGTTCAAGTTTTTTTGTCCTGTAATTTTATTTAGCAAGACAGCAAAAAAATGTAGTTATTATGTGGAAGGACTTTGCATGTCTGTAGTACAAAACAAAGAATGATTCTGCTTGTCTGAGCCACTTAAAGTGATATTAAACCCAAAAGCAAACATTTACTATATTGCAGCTTACCATTTCTTAGATGTGATGGCTGCATTTTGTTTCTTTTCTTTCTTTCTTTCTTTCTTTCTTTCTTTCTTTCTTTCTTTCTTTCTTTCTTTCTTTCTTTCTTTCTTTCTTTCTTTCTTTCTTTCTTTCTTTCTTTCTTTCTTTCTTTCTTTCTTCCAGTAAGTTTGTTATTTTTCAACAGAACACGCTGTCCTGCAGATGTAGAAGTTCGAAGTTTGAGACAACCCATTTACCACTGACAGGGGTGCTTATCATCAGGTGTTTTACTGACCCGATCACCAGGTGAAAACAGAGGGAAAAAAGAATACTAATGCAGCCGTCACATCTCATGATTGGTTAGCTGCATTATATTTCATTTTTGGTTTTGTGTTTAATATCACTTTAAAGAAACGCATGTCAGTTCCTAACTAACACAATGCCCCCCTAATGAGTTCTTCAAAACATCCAGGTACCTTTTTAGTGTTCTGTCAGCAATCAGCTTTTACCCGGCAGCAGAATCCCACAGCAGAGAGAGAGAGAGAGCCCTTAGACCCCTTTCACACTGGGGCACTTTTGGGGCATTTTTACGCTAAAAATAGCGCCTGTAAAGTGCCTGAAAACACCTCTTAATGCTCCCCGGTGTGGGAGCCTGACTGCTTTAACACTGGAGCGCTGTGCTGGCAGAATGGGAAAAAAAGTCCTGCAAGCAGCATCTTCGGGGCGGTAGGGGAGCCGCTCCTCCACCTCCCCTGCCCATTGTAATGAATGGGCACCACTTCCAAAGTGCCTTAAAAGCGATTTGAAAGCAGTGCTAAGTGGACGCTTTTAACCCCTTCTGGGGGGTTAAAAGTGCCCCGCTATAATAGCGGTAAAGCGCAGCTAAAACTAGCAGCGCTTTTCTGCCAACGCCCCTCCACTGCCCCAGTGTGAAAGGGCTCTTAGCTTCCCTCAGCTCACACATAAACATTCCTATGGACAAAATGTAGCGCTAACAAAATATGTGCACAAGGGATAAGTGCAATGATCAATGAGTGAAAAATGTTCCAAATCCAACATAATAAAATGAATGGATATGTGAAATGAAAAAATGCTATGTGATGTGAGTCTCATAACATAAATCCAAAGAAAGGAAAAATAAGTAGAAGTCCACAACAATGGAGTGATGATTTTCCAACGTGTGAAGTGAAATGTGAAGCATCAACAATGGTGAATCCTGAAGGTGAGTAAGAGTGGACACTCTTACTGAAATAGATGGACCCGGATGTCAGCGACACCGAATCATGTAAACCTGGATATCCAAATCAGTGGCTCTCCCGGATGGATGCAAGGACCCAGAATCTCCAGTGATATGTTCAAACGACCTCGTAGGTATCAACCAACTGGGAAGGCAACTATCCAAAGAGAACACCATGACAGCTCTCATCCCAATATAATGTGTATGAAAAAAGAGAAGGGGGCTCCGATAGTGCAGGTAAAATAAAGTAGGTTTATTAAAACCAACATACATAAAATAAAAGTGATCACGGTAGAGAAAGCAATATGGAGAGCAATGAACCTTGCCCGATGCGTTTCATCCTAATGGGACATCTACAGGGGCATCTAATTGCTCCCCCACATTGCACATATATATATATATAAATATCTAAAAAGCAACACATCCAATCAACATCAATTAGACATGGAAATGACAATGCCCTACTATTGGTGGAGGGATGGTCAGCTGTTCGCTCTCCAACCATGCCTCAATCCAGTTTACCAATAAAACAATATTAACAACCAATAGTAAAACCCCTGAAAGAGGCATGCACACGGATGGCGTGGCTTGTACGAGATGTAAACAGCATCCAAAAAGCCTGCAAAAAATAACTTCCCGCTCACGTGACTAACAATAGGAGTGTTCAACTCCATTGTGCCCAATGAGAGTTGTCAATGACGCTGACAGCTGACCATCCCTCCACCAATAGTAGGGCATTGTCATTTCCATGTCTAATTGATTGATGTTGATTGGATGTGTTGCTTTTAAGATATTTATATATATATGTGCAATGTGGGGGAGCAATTAGATGCTCCTGTAGATGTACCATTAGGACGAAACGCGTTGGACAAGGTTCATCGCTCCCCACATTGCTTTTACTATCGTGATCACTTTTTATTTTATGTATGTTGGTTTTAATAAACCTACTTTTTTTTTGTACCTGCACTATCGGAGCCCCCATCTCTTTTTTCATACACATTATATTTGGATGAGAGCTGTCGTGGTGTTCCCTTTGGATAGTCGCCTTTCCAGTTGGTTGATACCTACGAAGTCGTTTGAAGATATCACTGGAGACTCTGGGTCCTTGCATCCATCCGGGAGAGCCACTGATTTGGATATCCAGGTTTACATGATTCGGTGTCGCTGACATCCAGGTCCATCTGTTCTGGTAAGAGTGTCCAATCTTACTCACCTTCAGGATTCACCATTGTTGATGATTCACATTTCACTTCACACGTTGGAAGATCATCACTCCATTGTTGTGGATTTCTACTTATTTTTCTTTTCTTTGGATTTATGTTATGAGACTCACATAGCATTTTTTCATTTCATATATCCATTCATTTTATTATGTTGGATTTGGAAAATTTTTCACTCATTGATCATTGCACTTATCCCTTGTGCACATATTTTGTTAGCGCTACATTTTTTGCACTCTTTGTATTTGAATAATTGTCATGTTCCTGTGTAGCTTCTGGTACATTTTAATATTTTTTGCATTTTTTAAATATTTGCACAGTATTATTTTACTTTCCATTCCTGTGGACAGCTGAGATCAATTAAAGAGGAGCTCCAGCCCCCCTCACTAAAAAAATTTAAAGTCAGCAGCTACAAATCCTGCACTAATACTGTAGCTGCTGACTTTTAATATTAGGACACTTACCTGTCAAGGGAGCCCGCGATATCGGCACCCAATTTTCAATTGGCTCTCGGGTGCTGACGCTGGTATTTCTTCTAAGGGAAACCGGCAATGAAGCCTTGCGGCTTCACAGCCGCTTCCCTACTGCACATGCGTGAAGCGCGCTGCACTTTGTGAATGGCTCCGGCGTCGGGGGATGAAGGGGGAGAGCCGAACTTCCAGGGGACCTCACCTGTCAGAAACAGGTACCCGGTCCCCCCCCCCCCCCCGAAAGGTGCCAAATGTGGCAGCAGAGGGGGGAAAGAAGTAAATAAGTGGAGCTTCCCCTCATGGTTGGAGCTCCACTTTAATGAGGTCAATTTAACTGGCAAGATGTGGACCTATGGATGGAGGCTTTATCCCACACAAAGCTTTATACAGCCTCAGGACTCCCGGACCCAGACCAGAACTTCCTAAGGTCTGAGAAAACATAAAGTTTGTTTTCTCTATAAAAGTCACAAGTCCTGAAGTTCTCACCATTGGTAGATGAGAAACCTTGGTGACACATATACACCATCCACAATCCTGACAGCAAACACTGTTTTTGCAACAGATCAATGTAAAAGCAGCCATAGTGTCAGTTAGTGTCAGAGTGAGTTAGTGGCAGTATAAATGTCAGTTAGTGTCACCATCAGATCTATTTGTAATCTGTTCTGTTTACAAGATACCCTAACAATGACACATTTCTTCATTTTCAGGTGATTAACCCAATTTTTGGAGAAGATGGAACAAGCATGTTATTAAATGAATCTGTGATATTTTAGCATCCTCTACTTCATTCAAAACTTTCCCTGACTTATGTGGAAGTCACAAACTTCTTAATTCAGAGCTCTTTCAATATCTTCAAATTAAAAAATGTTTTATGCCCTATATACAAAGAAGAATTCATTTAGATTAGATGTAATTTGAAAATATATGTAAACGTGACCGACACACTAAGAGACTTATTTCAAATCTTTACACTCATCTTATTACTAAACCCAACTCAGAACCACCATCATATGTGGCTAAGTGGGAGATGGATCTTGGGTTTTCGTTGGAAGCAGCCAATTGGGATAAGATTTGGATCACAACTAAGTCATCCTCACAAAACAGCTGGCTTAGAGACAAATTACAAAGTACTCACACGGTGGTATTTGGTCCCTGTCAGAATTGAGACATATGCTCCACATTATTCCCCATCTTGTTTTCATGGCTGTGGTGATCTTAGATCACATCTTCATACTTGGTGGGATTGGCCGGTAGCAAAAAATTTCTGGAAAGATGTATTTCTTATGATTTGAACACTGTTTGAAATCCCTATCAATCCTGATCCTACAATAGCACTTTTAAACTTAAAACCGGCCACTCTCTCCTACCGCCAATTCAAACTCCTATTACAGATCACTACAGCCGCAAAACAAACAATTTCCAAAGCTTTGAAATCCCCGTCCTTAATAATGGCTGAAACTAAAAATAGAGTCAATCAACAATGATCCATGCCAAAACAGAGACTATAACTCAAGATAAAATATCCAACTTTGAGAATATATGGAATCCCTGGGTGACTCGCTTTTTGCATTCCAATTTTGATGCTTCCCTACTAAGACCTATTGGTAATCTCCATTTATACTTCCATTCTCTGCATTCATTATATGTGTTTATTACCATGTACTACCCTGGGGACCCCGACTACCTCTCATTTCTTTCTTCCCTATCTATTTCTTTTCCTACCTAAGATTACTTTCTCTCTTCTACTTTTCCCCCTATTCTCTCTCTCCTCTTTCAATTTATTCTTTATATAGTTCTTGTAGCAGAACTTTTATTTCCTTGATTATCATTATACCAACTGTTCCAATATGTAGTATAAGATTTTAGATTGTATTGTTTTTTTAATTTTTCATTTAAAAACTATACTCTTGATAATAATTAAGACCTTTTTTTTTTATCTGAGGTCATCTTATAATAACCTGGTCTTAGTTGGTTTTATCCTCTCTTATACAATGTAGGACGCAATCTTTTGAGTAGTTAGATCCTTGCTAAAACTGTTTTAGTTAAACTGCTTTTAGTTTATGTTGGAATTACAACTCAATATTATTACAATATATGTGATCTTTTCTTTTGCTGCCACCATATGTACTTATGTATACTAATTGATAAAATTCAATAAACAAATTTGACAAGAATCTGTGATATTTATGGAACAAACCTGATCGGGATCTTCAGTGTACTACAAATTCCATGGTGAAGTCCTGGACAGATCATAGACTGTAAAGGTGGATAATGAAAAAATGATCTTATTTTTTTTTAGCTTTAATACCCACTTGTTGAGACTTGGCTTGCTACACATTGCCAAAAAATGTAATTTAACCACTTCCAGACACTTTCACCTCCTTCCTGCCCAGGCCAATTTTCAGCTTTCAGCGCTGTTGCACTTTGAATGACAATTGTGCGGTCATGCTACACTGTACCCAAATTATATTTTTTATATTTTATTTGAGACAGATATAACTTCCTTTTGATGGTATTTAACCAGTTCCCTCCTGGCCTATAGCAAAATAACAGCCCGGAGGGACTTTCATAGTTCTGGGTGGAAGTCATATGTTGTCCTCCCAGAACTCGCCTCTTGTGTGACGGCAGGGCCGTGCAGTGGGGCAATCTGTCACCGGCTGTGACACAGCGGATGACTGATCACTCTACCAGCCCGGGGCCAGTACCATGTGATTGCTGTGACCAATCACAACAAGACACTGAATGAATCAATTTCATTCAGTAAAAATTGTTGCTTATACAGGCAGTCCTCAGATTACAAACAAGTTTTTGTAGGTTTGTTCTTAAAGCAGAGCTCCAAGCTTCTTCAGAAAAAAATTAAAAATCAGCAGCTACAAATTCTGTACAAATCTTGTAGCTGCTGACTTTTAATATTAGGACACTTACCTGTCCTGGAGTTCAGTGATGTCTTTACCCAAGACAGTTAGCTATCGAGTGCTGCCACCACCATCTCCACTAAGGGAAACCTGCAAGGCAAGGCTTCACTGCTGGTTCCCTACTTCACATGCGCTAAGTGCGCTGCGATCTCTGATTGGGCCAGCTGCAGGGGAAAGGAGGAGGCGGGCTGGACTTCTGGCTAAGTTTGCTGATGCGAACAGAGCCAGAAGTAGGAACCAGGTACCTGTCCAAACCTGGTACCTGCTCCCCCACCTCCCCAAAAGGTGCCAATTGTGGCAGCAGAAGGGGGGGCAGACAAGTCGAGCTTCTACTTTTGGGTGGAGCTCTACTTTAAGTTGAATTTGTATGCAAGTCGGAACAGGTACATTTTTTACGTGTAACTCCAGCCCAAAAAAATATTTTTATGTTTTTTGGATAGCATAGGGAAGGGTTTACAACCCTGTAATGTTTGTTTTCTGGTCTGTGTCCCTGTTCAGAAGATTTCACCTCTTTTTTCTGTCCCTGTGACAATCGGATTTTGAAAATGTTGGGTTGTTGTGGAAACAAGGATTGGTGATAAAGCTTCCGTGGAGACACCTTTATTCCCATTATAACTCTTCCAGGAGTGATTTTCCCTTGCTAGGGGGAGATTTCCTCTCACTTCCTGTTGTCTCCCTCCGAGTTATACGTAAGTAGTTGTTTGTACCTGTGAAATTTACTGGTATAAGCAATCATAATGTGTAAAAAAATAAAATAAAATCCTGATAATTTCTCCCAGAGTAGTACAATGTTATTATGGTAACACTGTACTGCTCTGGTCACAGTGTGTTAAAAAAATTGTAAAAAAAAACTAAATAAAATGTAATTAAAAAATGTAAAAAAATAAACAAATTAAATGTTTCTTTTTTTTTTTACATACTGTCACCAGTCGGTGTCCCTGATCACTGCCACACCTATTATATGATGATGTTATGATGTTTTACTGCACTGGTGACAGTATGTAAAAAAAAACTCACCATGCCTCTTACTAAATACCTTGGACTGTCCACATTCCAAAAAGGGGTCATTTGAGGGGTATTTGTACTGTTCTGACGTTTTCAGGCCTCAAAAAATGGGAATGGCCGTCAGTACATCAGGATTGAATGATTTTCAGATATATATCCCATAGTTTGTGGACTTTCTGTGAACTTTCCTACAGACTAAATAATATACACTGATTTGGGATATTTTCACCAAAGAAATGGAGCAGAATACATTATGGGCTAAATTTATGAAGAAAGTTTATTAACTTGCAAAATTGTATAACAGAAAGTAAGAAAACATGATTTTTATTTTTTTTTTTTTAAATGTTCAGTTTTTTTTGTTTATTTAGCAAAACATAAAAAAACCCCAGTGGTGATTAAATACCACCAAAAGAAAGCTCTATTTCTGTGAAAAAAAAATGATAAAAATGTCATATGGGTACAGTGTTACATGACCGTGCAGTTGTCATTCGAAGTGACAGCGCTGAAATCTGAAAATTGGCCGGAACAGGAAAGGGGGTAAAGATGCCCGGTATTGAAGCGAATAATCACCACTGGGTCATTTATTTTTTTATAGAAATACCCCAAAAATTAAAAAAAAACACGTCTCTTAATTTTTTGTTATAAAATTTTGTAAATAGTCTTTCTTCATAAATTTGAGTAAAAATGTGTATATTATTTCATCTGCAGAACTGTGACATATAGTTGAAAATTGATGAATCCTGATGTACTGACGACTCATTTCCTGAGGCCCTAAAATGCCAGAACAGTACAAATGACCCCCAAAAGACCCCTTTTTGAAAAGTAGATAGTCCCAGGTATTTGGTAAGAGACATGGTGAGTTTTTTGAAGTTGCAATTTTTTTTAACTTCTTTGGAAATGAAAGAATTTAAAGAAATGTGTTTTTTTCACAAGGTTGTCATTTTAAGTAATTTCTCACACGCAGAATAGGCATACTTAGAATTACACCCCAAAATACATTCTGCTACTCCTCCTGAGTATGGGGATACCACATGTGTGAGACTTTTACACAGCCTGGCCACATACAGAGGAGCCCAAGGAGGACCTTCAGGGTTTCTAGGGACATCAATTACACATCTAATTTCCTGACTACCTATCACATTTTTGGAGGCCCTGGAGCACCAGGACAGGTGAAATACCCATAAAATGACCCCATTTTGGAAAGAAAACACCCAAGGTCTCTTTAAAGAGGTATGGTCATTTGAAGGCTTCATTTTTCTGCCACAAGTTTTCGGAAAATGCAGAAAAAAAATTCAAATTATTTTTTTTTACAGAAAGTTGTCAATGTAATAAGACCTTTCTCACACTCAGCATGGGAATGCTTAGAATTATAACCCAAAACACACTCTCCTATGTCTCCTAAGCATGGGGATACCACATGTGTGAGACTTTTTTACTGTCTGGACTAATTATTTACTGGACATTGTATCTTGTGCATCACACTTAACCAATTACATCAAAACCAATGTACTGTAATGGTCACCTCTATACAAGTGGTCAGGGAATATAGGTTACTGTAGTATCACCAATAGCAGTACCAGTTCTTATAATCCAAGCAAGCCCAGCCTACTGGTACGTGGCTGCCCCCCAGGAATGCAATGTCCACTGGCAAGGAAGTACAGGAGACTAAAGAAAGGAAGTATAAAAGAGTTCCTGTGGTTCCAGGGGTGCAAATATCCGCAGCGAAGTCTGGGACTGATGTTTTGCAGGAACATAGTTAGTTGGATGTGCAGATGGGTCAGTTCAGGTGCTGGCAGAGACATGGTCAGCAAATAGGCAAGGGATCGGTCCAGGCAGCAGGCAGAAATGTGGACAATAAACAGGCCAGGGACTGTTTATGGACTGATGACAATCAGGGACATGAAACTGTGTTTAGCTGCACTATTAGGGTTCATGTACACATGGGAATGGAGGGTGATAAAGCCTTGTGGTTGAGCTACATTTTACTTCCCCTCATCTGCCACCCCCTTTTAGCTTCATAGGCAGCAGCCGGAGGTGTACACATGCCGTGGCTGCGATGCTTTGCTTCACAGCTGTGGCAGGAAATATACCCCAAATATACCCCGTACACCTTCTGATCGTGGTTTTTCTTTGTATCCTGAACAATTCCTCTGGCAGTTATGGCTGCAATCTTTCTTGGTCTACCTAGAATATATATATATATATATATATATATATATATATATATATATATATATATATATATATATATGCTAGCGCACAGGACATGGAGATACAAGATGCTAGGGATAATGATGATAATACAAATAAAATGTCAATGAATGTTGATTTCAAAATTGTCCATGACAAAGTAGTCTTTTGCAGTTGCAGCGCTGAGGGCAAAGCTTTTCATATGAGCGAAGTCAGATCTAATGATTGAAGCAGGAGAAAAAAACAGAAAAGAAAAGAGCCTTCAGGCTTCAGAAAAGGGAAAACTCCTAGATCAGTCCATAACGTAGCTCTGCAGTCAGATTATCCAGCCGTGGTTGCCACGGTCCCCCACAAGGAAGCCGGCCAGCTGATACACACACCGGACTAGATGTAGATCTTCCACCCTGAGAAGCCGCTCGCTGGTGTGTGAAGTCACCTAAGTGTGAGAGAACCACAACGCGTTTCAGAGCATGAGCGAAGCTCACAGTGGGCATGCGTGCTCCTTTGTCAAGTGTGACCACTTTGGCAGTTTTTGGCATGATCAGTCATATGTTCAATAACAATGCCAAAATTTTACCATTTCTGCCGGGGAATGCAAACTTTTGAGCACAACTGTACAGAATGACCTACAGTTGTGCTCAAAGGTTTACATATCCTGGTAGAATTTATGATTTCTTGGCCATTTTTCAGAGAATATGAATGATAACACAAAAACTTTTCTTTCACTCATGGTTAGTGTTTGGCTGCAGCCATTTATTATCAATCAGCTGTGTTTACTCTTTTTAAATCATAATGACAACAGAAACTCCCCAAATGATCCTGATCAAAAGTTTACATACCTTGGGGATTTTAGCCTGATAACATGCACACAAGTTGACACAAAGGGGTTTGAATGGCTATTAAAGGTAACCATCCTCACCTGTTGGCTTGTAATTAGTGTGTGTGTATAAAAGGTCGATTAGTTTCTGGACTCCTGACAGACCCTTGCATCTTTCATCCAGTGCTGCACTGACGTTTCTGGATTCTAAGTCATGGGGAAAGCAAAAGAATTGTCAAAGGATCTGCAGGAAAAGGTAGTTGAACTGTATAAAACAGAAAAGGGATATAAAAAGATATCCAAGGAATTGAGAATGCCAATCAGCAGTGTTCAAACTCTAATCAAGAAGTGGAAAATGAGGGGTTCTGTTGAAACCAAACCACGGTCAGGTAGACCAAGTAAAATTTCAGCCACAACTGCCAGGAAAATTGTTCGGAATGCAAAGAAAAACCCACAAATAACTTCAGGTGAAATACAGGACTCTCTGAAAACATGTGGTTTGGCTGTTTCAAGATGAACAATAAGGAGGCACTTGAAGAAAGATGGGCTGCATGTTCGAGTCGCCAGAAGAAAGTCATTACTACGCAAATGCCACAAAGTTCCCCTTCTTACAATACGCCAAACAGCACAGAGACAAGCCTCAAACCTTCTGGCACAAAGTCGTTTGGAGTGATGAGACGAAATAGAGCTTAATAAGCACTACATTTGGAGAGGAGTCAACAAGGCCTATGATGAAAGGTCCACCATTCCTACTGTGAAACACGGAGGTGGATCGCTGATGTTTTGGCGATTTGTGAGCTACAAAGGCACAGGAAATTTGGTCAAAATTGATGACAAGATGAATGCAGTATGTTATCAAAAAATACTGGAGGAACATTTGCATTCATCAGCCAGGAAGCTGCGCATGGGATGCACTTGGACATTCCAACATGACAATTAGACATGTGCAATTCGTTTAGTTCTGAATTTGTTTTTTAACAAATTTTGACAAATTAGTCAATACCGAAAATTTCCAAATTTTTAAATTTCTGAAATTTCCGAATTTCCGAAATTTCCAAATTTCCAAAATTTCTGAATTTCCTAATTTCCAAAAATTCTAAATTTCGGAAATTAGGAATTCGGAGATTCAAAATTTCGGAAATTGGAAAGTTTCAGAAATTGGAATATTCAAATTCAGAAATTCGAAATTTCGGAAATTCGGAAGTTCGGAAATGAGAAATTTCGAAAAATTAGAAATTTTAGAAAATCAAAAATTTGAAATTCAGAAATTCGAAAATTCAGAAATTCGGAAATTTGGAAATTTGAAAATCTGAAAATAAGAATGAAAATCTGAAAATTCAAAAGAATAAAGATCCGGAAATTTGAAAACTCAAAAATATGAAATAAATAACTAATAATAACTATTAAATTATAGTTATTGGAATTTCCTTTCAAATTTGGCTGTTAGTGAATGTAACGAGTACGAATTTATCCGAAGTTACAAATTATCTGAAATAACAAATGCCGTATTTAAAAGAATGGAACGTAACAATCTAATAATAATAAATAATAAAAAAAAAACCTTTTTATTATTGTTATTTATTATTAATTTTTTCCATTCCATTTGTTTAGATGCGGCATTTGTTATTTCGGATAATTCATAACTTCAGATAAATTTGTATTCGTTACATTCACAAACAGCCAAATTTGAAAGGAAATTCCAATTCTAAAATTAGAAAATTCGTAAATCCGAAAATTCTAAATTTTGGAAATTCAGAATTTCAGGAATTCAGAATTCGGAAATTCGGAAATTCAAAATTTCAGAAATTTGAAATTTCTGGGCACTTTCGCCCCCTTCCTTCCCAGGCCAATTTTCAGCTTTCAGCGCTCTCACATTTTCAATGACAATTGCGCGGTCATGCTACGCTGTACCCAAATGACATTTTTATAATTTTGTTCACACAAATAGAGCTTTCTTTTGGTGGTATTTATTCACGACTCCGTTTACAATATAAGTGAAAAAAGAGTGAAAATTTGGAAAAAAACAATAGTTTTGTTTTATAGCAGAAAGTGAAAAATATTGTTTTTCTTTTCTAAATTGTTGGTCTTTTTTTGTTTATAGCCACAAAATAAAACCGCAGAGGTGATCAAATACCACCAAAAGAAAGTTATTTTTGTGGGAAAAAAGGGACATCAATTTTATTTGACCGTGCAATTGTCAGTTAAAGTAATGCAGTGCCATAGCGCAAAAAATGGCCTGGTCATTAAGGTGGTAAATTCATTCATTCTCATTCCCTTGAGAAAGTCAGGTGACCTGTGGCGCAATGCATTGGGAGGAGCTGGTGACGACACTTCCTGTGGCTCATATCCTAGGAAGTATAGTGAGGAGGAGAGCTGTCATGATCAATTAATTATACAAGGCTTTTTACAAGATGATAAAAATGTGAGTGAATCTATTTATTTTAATAAAAAACAAGTATTGTTTATAATCTTGCACAATGATGATCTTTCATTTGCTTTGAGAATACAAACTTGGACAATCAGGAATGGACTGGCCATCGGGACTACCGGGAGTTTCCCGTTGGGCCGATGTCTCAGTGGGCCGGTTTCAGTGGCCGCCTATTGCATCGGAGGTCCACGGTGATCTACCCGTCAATCGCTGACAGCTGGTGCCTGACGGGTAGATCAAGATTTAGCCAGCATGCAGTGAGCGCAGGAAGCGTCTGTGATAGGTTCTCTCTCATGTCACACAGCACTGCTCCCCGGCGGCCCCTCCTCTCTTCTCATCCATCCCCATTTGCTTGTGACATCATCTGGGATGGAAGAGAAGAGAGGAGGGGCCGCTGGGGAGCAGCACTGCGTGACATGAGAGAGAACCTATCACAGATGCTTCCTGCGCTACTCTGCATGCTGGATAGTAAACAATGTGCCCCATAATGTGCCATGTGCCCTGATGTGCCCCATAATGTGCCATGATGTTCCATGTGCCCTGATGTGCCCCATCATGTGCCCTGATGTGCAATGTGCCCCATGTGCCATTATGTGCCCCGAGTCCTGATGTGCCCCATGTCCTGATGTGCTATGTGCCCTGATGTGCCCTAATGTGCCATGTGTCCCATACCCTGATGTGCTATGTGCCCTCATGTGCTATGTGCCCCGTGCCCTGATGTGCTATGTGCCCTGATGTGCTATGTGCCCCGTGCCCTGATGTGCTATGTGCGCTGATGTGCCTTGTGCCCCGATGTCCTGTGCCCTGATGTGCTATGTGCCCTCATGTGCCCTGTGCCCTGATGTGCTATGTGCCCTGATGTGTTATGTGCCCCGTGCCCTGATGTGCTATGTGCCCTGATGTGCCCTGATGTGCCTTGTGCCCTGATGTGCTGTGCCCTGATGTGCTGTGCCCTGATGTGCCCCGATGTGCTGTGCCCCAATGTGCTGTGCCCTGATGTCCTATGCCCTGATGTCCTGTACCCTGATGTGCTGTGCCCTGTACCCTGATGTGTTGTGCCCTGATGTGTTGTGTCCTGGGCCGGTCTGGATGAAGTCCAGGGCCACATTTTTGTCAAAGTCCAGCCCTATGGATAATTTGATTCCAAATATATGGGGAGAATTTTGCAGTATCCTGGATCAAACAGCTGGTGTTTTTGTCCCTTATATGGCAGATTTTTTGGATTAATACCAAAGCGTGATTAGACCCAAGGGGGTCTTCCTTTGAGGTGAGCAGGCATTGCACACAGAGGTGGTGGTGACAACTATCTTCCTTATCACCTGTTTTTACCAGAGTGTGTCACAGATTGTGGAGACAATTCTTTTCACATTTTTCATCACTCAAGATTTTGCTTAAACAATTCTGATTGCATGAGGACTTATATACACATTTTTATTTGCATTTATGTTACATCATATATTGTGTTATTATACACATCTATATACAGAAGTTAATTGAGATCAATTATGAATAGTTGCAGCTGCTCCCCGTTTTTTATCACCACCAGTCCATATCCGCGCTTAAGTATTTTCATTTCATTAAGGGGGTAAAACCTTCTGGGGTTGAAGTGGTTAAACTCTCCGACACTTAAGACACATTAAAGTACTGCAGGAACCTTTATGTGTCCAAAGTTGCATATTAGAGTTAGGGGTAAGGGCTAAGGTTAGGGTTAAGGGTTAGGGTTAGGGCTAAGGGCTAAAGTTTAAGATACCTAACCCTTACCCCTAACCCTAGCCATTAACTTTAAACATTAATCCTAATCCTAGCCCTATACCTTAACCCTAACCCTAGCCCTAGCCCTTAACCCTAACCCAAGGCATATTTAATTTTTATTGCTTCACTTTAAGCATTATTAAAATCACCCCTCCTGAAAAAACTTCAGTTTTTAACACTTTTTTTGCATTGATACATGTCCCCTGGGGCAGGACCCGGGTCCCCAAACACTTTTCATGGCAATAATTTTCATATAAGCCTTTAAAATGAGCACTTTTGATTTTTCATGTTCGTGTCCCATAGACTTTAACGGTGTTCGCACAAATTTTTTGCCCGTTCACATGTTCTTCTGCGAACTGAACCGGTGGGTGTTCGGCTCATCCCTAGTCATCAGGCACCAGTAGAGCCACTGCCAAAAATGTCCAAAAAAAAGTACACCTTTAAGGTAGAATTTTTTGAATTCTTATTATGGCTGATGAGAACCGAAGAGAGACTTCACAGTCAGATTTATATAAACCTGTAGAAAGCAGTGATTCTTTACCGGCCACCTCTGACTCGAAGGACAAAGAGGTCCCTGCTAAAAAAAAGTCAGGCATACTGTGTCACCAAGCATTGGGCTGATGACTTTTCAATATGTTTTTGGTGGTGTAATTCTAAGTATGGCCATGCTGTGCATTAGAAATATTCTATTAATTGAAAACTTGTGTAAAAAAAAAAACATTTTAATTTGTTTTCTTTATTTTCTAAAAACTTGTGTCAAAAATTGAAATCTTCAAATGAATCACTATACCTTTCAGGAAATACCTTAGTGTGATTTATTTTCAAAATGTGGTCATTATGTTGGTGTTTCTATTGTCCTGGCACTCCAAAGCCTCCAAAAAATGTGATAAGGAGTCAAGAAATTAATTTTGGGACCATCCAAGTAGTAAAAATGTCTCTATATCCAGGAATAGTAGCAGAGTGTGTTTTGGGTGTAATTCTTTGGGGTGTAATGGGATTCCCATGACATCATTAACCAGATATGGTCATATCCAAAATTGATCAATTACATCGCACATGAGTCCTGGACCCTTTTTTTACATTTAGCTGTCATCTGCTGGATCTACACTATATTGTCAAAAGCATTGGGATGCCTGCCTTTACACCAGGGGTGCGCATCTTCACTGGTCTCATGATTCGATTATGATTATCCTGTCCACAATTGAATTCAATTTGATTCTGCGATGCATCACAATTACTGCGCAAGTGTGCATGGTTAAAACTTTTTATCCAAAGATTCAAGCAGTCAGAAAAACTAAATTTTTCTCCAGTGGCAGAGGGATGGTGGGATCAGTAGCAGAGGGATGGTGGGATCCGAGGCAGAGAGATGGTGGGATCCGAGGCAGAGGGATTGATGAAATCAGTAGCAGAGGGATAGATGGGATCAGGAAGAGGGGTGATGGGATCAGAGGCAGAGGGGTGATGGGCTAAGAGGCAGAGGGGTGATGGGATCAGAGGCAGAGGGATAGCTGGGACCAGAGGCAGAGGGAAAGGTGGTATCAGGCAGAGGAATGGCTGGGATCAGAGGCAGAGGGATAGATGGGATCAGAGTCAGAGGGGTGATGGGATCAGAGGTAGAGGTATAGATGGGATCAGGCAGAGGGGTGATGGTATCAGAGGCAGATAGGTGATGGGATCAGAGGCATATGCAGAGGAATGTCTGGGATCAGTGGCACAGGGATAGATGGGATGAAGCAGAGGGGTGTTGGGATCAGAAGCAGAGGGATGGATGGAATCAGAGGCAGAGGGATAGATGGAATCAGGCAGAGGGGTGATGGGATCAGAGACAGAGGGATGGGTGGCAGAAGGATAGATGGGATCAGACAGAGGGGTGATGGGATCAGGCAGAGGGATAGATGGGATCAGGCAGAGGGGTGATGGGATCAGAGGCAGAGGGATGGATGGCATCAGTGGCAGGAGGATAGATGGGATCAGACAGAGGGGTGATGTGATCAGTGGCAGAGGGATGGCTGGGATCAGGCAGAGGGATAGATGGGATCAGGCAGAGGGATAAATAGGATCATGCAGAGGGGTGATGGTAGTGGATAAGGATGGGCTCAGGCGTGTTCACAACTCCACATGCCGGCGCCCACCAGGAGGCTTACACTGTGCGGGTCTCCTTGAGCTCCTCCCCCATGCACTGTACTGCCTGTCAGCTCATCAGCTGACTTTCTGCTTTTGTGCAGGGGCTTTATCCACCATGCAGGCTCTGCCTCTGTGTTTATCCTGGAGAGGCAGAGCACTGCACGAAGCGACAGATAACATCACCAGACGTCGATTGGGCCGACTTGCAGCATCGGTGCAGCATTGTGAATGTCTGAATCATGATGGTGTGATTATATTTAACACCCCTACTTTATACACACATGAACTTTATTCACATCCCAGTCTTAGTCCGTAGGGTTCAATATTGAGTTGGCCCACCCTTTACAGC
Source organism: Aquarana catesbeiana (assembly GCF_042186555.1). Taxonomy (NCBI): domain Eukaryota; kingdom Metazoa; phylum Chordata; class Amphibia; order Anura; family Ranidae; genus Aquarana; species Aquarana catesbeiana. Next base: position 10,869,656 of record NC_133334.1, on the reverse strand, counting down.
TATAACAGCTTCAACTCTTCTGGGAAGGCTGTCCACAAGGTTTAGGAGGGTGTCTATGGAAATGTTTGACCATTCTTCCAGAAGAGCATTTGTGAGGTCAGGTACTGATGTTGAATGAGAAGGCCTGGCTCACAGTCTCCACTAATTCATCCCAAAGGTGTTCTATCGCAGTGGTTCTCAACTCTGTACTCAAGTACCCACAACAGGCCATGTTTATAGGTTTTCCTTTATATTGCACATGTGCTTTAAATCAGAGTCAATGGCTTGGTATTTTGGACAGCTATTTTAGCTAAGAGAAATTCCCAAAACATGGCCTGTTGGGGGTACTTGAGGACAGGGTTAAGAACCACTGTTATCGTGCTGAGGTCAGGACTCTGTGAAGTCCAGTCAAGTTCCTCCCCCCCAAACTCTCTCATTCATGTCTTTATGGACCTTGCTTTGTGCACTGGTGTGCAATTATGTTGGAACAGGAAGGGGCCATCCCCAAGCCCCCACAAAGGGGAAGCATGAAAGGTGGAAGCATGAAATTGTCCAAAATGTCTTGGTATGCTGACACCTTAGGAGTTTCCTTCACTGGAAGGGGCCAAGCCCAACCCCTGCAAAACAACCCCACACCATAATCCCCCCTCCACCAAATGATTTGGACCAGTGCACAAAGCAAGGTCCATAAAGATATGGATGAACGAGTTTGGGGAGGAGAAACTTGACTGGCCTGCGCAGAGTCCTGACCTCAACCCGATAGAACATCTTTGGGATGAATTAGAGCAGCCTTCTCATCCAACATCAGTGCCTGACCTCACAAATGTGTTTTGTGTACCAACTCAATATTGAACCCTATGGACTAAGACTGGGATGCCAGCGTCCCAATACTTTTGACAATATGGTGTATCATTCATCAATGAACAGTCACCAGGAGAGGATCATGTCTGCAGTCAGCAGTGTATTTTTCTTTCAGAGGGTCAGAGAGTGATGGACATTATGATCGACATGAATCTGCATCACTGGACAATACAATTGATGGTGGATGTACGATACATCATGGGACATTTTTGTTTTTATTAAAGGACTTTTCAAAAATGTTGATTGTGTTTTTATTTACTTTCACAGTTTTTTGGGAATAAGTAGGGGTACAATGTACTTCTTACTCATTCACATGGGGGGGGGGGCAGTATACTGTGTCACAAAGGATGGGGGCAACTTTCCAAAATGTTTTAGTGATGTAATTCTAAGTATTCTCAAGCTATGTGTTAAGCCTCATACACATGATCAGACTTTGTACAAACTTTCCCGTGGATTGGCCCTAAACTAATTAGGCATACACATGGCGGGACTTTTTCGGCAACAAACACGAACGTAGTGACGTTTTAATGTACTGGCGACACTTCAAAAAGAGGATGTTCAATTCTCCGGCGCCACCCTTTGTTCAACTTCTGTATTGTTGTCTGATCTTTTGCATTGGTTCTGAGCGTGCGTGTTTGTAGTTTGTACAAAAGTCCGATGGTTTGGGGTACACACGATCAGACTTTGCTCCATCCGACTTTTGTTGCCGGAAAGTTTGTCCGTTCTCACAGCCAACAAAAAACCGATGAAAAACGAAAAAAGTTTGTCTGATGGAGCGTACACACGGTCGGATGTTGCCTTAAAACAGCTAATTTGCATGTTTGTTGTCAAAAAGTCAGATCGTGTGTACGGGCCTTAAGAATTTTTTTTTCGGTGGGTCAGCGGGCTTTGGGCCATGTGAATGTTGTGGATTTGAATCACTGGACAATGTGATAACATAGAAACATTGATCAGACAGGAGATAGAGAGATACAAAGTTACATTGTTCATAAACATTGTTCAGACATAAGATAGAGAGATACAAAGTAACATTGTTTATAAACATTGAAAGGTAGTTTGTACCCCCCCCCAAAAAAAAAATAGCACTGAAAATTGATTAAAAGATCTGAATTTATTGTACAAATAGCATGTAGATTCTATAAAAAATCATCTAAACATGATGATTGTGAAAACAGACATTGACAAAGACATGATTATCATAAAAATAAAAAACACAAAGATATATTATCTTGCAATAAATTGTATGATACATATATAGAGTAAATATCACTCCATTGTCCGGTAGTACTTTCCGGTGTCCGACATCCGGGATAAGTTCTAATGCCGCATACACACGATCGGTCTTTCCGCCAACAAAACCGTGGATTTTTGTTCGAAGGTTGTTGGCTCAAACTTGTCTTTCATACACACGGTCACACAAATGTTGGCCAACAATTACGTTTGTAGTGACATACAGTAGGTAACCGTGATATTGTGTTAATCTCGCCGCATTTCTCGGCGAGATTTGACACCTGCGAGCTCCGTCGCAGGAGCCAGCGCCGAGATGGCTCACTCATCGGGAAAGGAAAACTTTGTTTTCCTTCCCCGATGAGTGACAGGCAGTGCTGACAGCTGTCTGGTATGAATCCTGAGGGGGAACGCCGAGCCAAATTTTAAATGAAAAAAAACGGCGTGGGTTCCCCCCAGGAGCATACCAGGCCCTTAGGTCTGGTATGGATTGTAAGGGGAACCCCCTACACCGAAAAATCGGCGTTGGGGTCCCCCCAAAATCCATACCAGACCCTTATCCGAGCACGCAGCCCGGCCGGCCAGGAAAGAGGGTGGGGACGAGCGAGCACCCCCCCTCCTGAGCCGTACCAGGCCGCATGCCCTCAACATGGGGGGGTGGGTGCCTTGAGGGAGGGGGCGCCTTGCGGGGCCCCCCCACCCCAAAGCACCTTGTCCCCATGTTGAGGGCATGCGGCCTGGTACGGCTCAGGAGGGGGGGGCGCTCGCTCGTCCCCACCCCCTTTCCTGGCCGGCTGGGCTGCGTGCTCGGATAAGGGTCTGGTATGGATTTTGGGGGGACCCCCACACCGATTTTTCGGCGTAGGGGGTTCCCCTTACAATCCATACCAGACCTAAGGGCCTGGTATGCCCCTGGGGGGGGGAACCTACGCTGTTTTTTTCATTTAAAATTTGGCGCGGCGTTCCCCCTCGGGATTCATACCAGACAGCTGTCAGCACTGCCTGTCACTCATCGCGGAAGGAAAACAAAGTTTTCCTTTCCCGATGAGTGAGCCAGCGCGACATGCACAGTACCCTGTCGCCGAGAACCAGCGCGATAGTATCGCGCTGGAAACACAATCTGGCGGTCAGGTACTGTACTAGACGTGCTACGCGTTTTTTCAGCTCTTTAGGGCCAGCCTTTGAGCTCCTTCTGCTAATTTCGTGTTAGGAGAAGTTTGGTGAGTGTTGATTCGTGCTTTTATTTTTGCGTTTTTCATTTAGCTCTATGATTATTATTATTATTATTATTGATATCACTTGGAAAAAAAAGCTTTTGAAAATTCATTTGCTATAAATCAGTATCACCAGCAAAGCAGCATCATTATTATCCCATTAAAGAAGAAGAGAATTGTGCGCTGCATTTGGAGATTTCATAGTTTGCCGCGTCACAAATGTTAATTCTCCATTACGAACGCTAGTTTACAAGACCGGCCGCTTCTGTTTCTGAGCATGCGTGAACTTTTGTGCACAGACTTGTGTACACACAATCGGACTTTCCCAACCTGTTGTGACAGATTAGCACGCCACTCCATACCGGCCGCTGTTGCCCGTTTGTTTCTGCTGTTTTAGTGTGGCTCCCTTAAGCACCTTGTTACTGTGAGTACCCATTACGGGATTTGTTTATGATTTTAATAAATTTCATACATACTGCACCATGAAGTCCTTTTTGTGTTGATATATTGAGGTGCAAACGGGACTGCTGTGAGGAACAGAGGCACCAGTGCAAATCTATCCAGGACCCTGCATAAAACATCAAACCCATAGAGGTTCTAAGTAGGGATGAGCCGAACACCCCCCGGTTCGGTTCGCACCAGAACCCGCGAACGGACCGAAAGTTCGCACGAACGTTAGAACCCCATTGACGTCTATGGGACTCGAACGTTCGAAATCAAAAGTGCTCATTTTAAAGGCTAATTTGCATGGTATTGTCCTAAAAAGGGTTTGGGGACCCGGGTCCTACCCCAGGGGACATGTATCAATGCAAAAAAAACTTTTAAAAACGGCCGTTTTTTCGGGAGCAGTGATTTTAATGATGCTTAAAGTAAAAAAAAAAAAAGTGAAATATTCCTTTAAATATCGTACCTGGGGGGTGTCTATAGTATGCCTGTAAAGTGACGCGTGTTTCCCATGTTTAGAACAGTCCCTGCACCAAATGTCATTTTTAAAGGAAAAAATCTCATTTAAAACTGCTTGCGGGTTTAATGTCATGTCGGGTCATGGCAATATGGATGAAAATCAGTGAGACAAACGGCATGGGTACCCCCCAGTCCATTACCAGTCCCTTTGGGTCTTGTATGGATATTAAGGGGAACCCCGCACCCAAATTAAAATAAGGAAAGGTGTGGGGCCACCAGGCCCTATATACTCTGAACAGCAGTATACAGGCGGTGCAAACAAGACAGGGACTGTAGGTTTGTTGTTAAGTAGAATCTGTTTGTAATTTTGAACATTTTTAACGTGTTTAGCTCCAGCCAAAAAATCTTTTCTAAGCTTTTTGGAAAACATAGGGAAGGGTTATCACCCCTGTGACATTTGTTTTGCTGTCTTTCCTCCTCTTCAGAAGATTTCACCTCACTTTTTTGTCCCAATGAAAAATGTTTTTTGAAAATTTGGGTTTTTTTGTGGAACAAGGATTGGAAAGCATCAGTGGAAAGGAGAACTTGTTTTCCCATATTAACTCTTACAGGAGAGAATTTCCCTTCCTAGGGGTAGATTTCATCTCACTTCCTGTTGTCTCCTTCCGTTTGCAAGTAGGAGTCGTTTGTAAGTTAGATGTTTGAAAGTAGGGTCCTGCCCTATATACTCAGCAGAAATTTGGGCCTTAGGTGTTGCTGTGGCCACAACACTGTAAGCCCTCACAGGGCCCTGCTGTGAAATATTAGATCAAGAATTGTAATTACATGCCCCTGTTGAACAGGAGCTGAAAAATTAGGCCTTAGGCACTGGTGCTGGTGCCACAACACTGCAACCCCTCACAGACACTCTAGTTGGAACGCAGGAACGAGCCCTGCTGCAAATTATTGCTTCAAAAATTGTAATTACACGCCCCTGTTAGACAGGGGCAGAAAAATTGGGCCTTAGGCACTGGTGCTGGTGCCACAACACTGCAACCCCTCACAGACACTCTAGTTGGAACGCAGGAACGAGCCCTGCTGCAAAGTATTGCATCAAAAATTGTAATTACACGCCCCTGTTAGACAGGGGCAGAAAAATTGGGCCTTAGGCACTGGTGCTGGTGCCACAACACTGCAACCCCTCACAGACACACTAGTTGGAACGCAGGAACGAGCCCTGCTGCAAAGTATTGCATCAAAAATTGTAATTACACGCCCCTGTTAGACAGGGGCAGAAAAATTGGGCCCTAGGCACTGGTGCTGGTGCCACAACACTGCAACCCCTCACAGACACTCTAGTTGGAATGCAGGAACGAGCCCTGCTGCAAAGTATTACATCAAAAATTGTAATTACACGCCCCTGTTAAACAGGGGCTGAAAAATTGTGCCTTAGGCACTGGTGGTGGCGCCCAGAACCAAAAATGTTCTTACAAGCTATCAGCGTGATGATTGAGGAGGAAGAGGATAATTACTCAGGGATAGTCACTCAGCATCAGCATAGGCAGTCTTTGAAGGGATCTGAGATTTCAAAAAAAATTATTCGGTTACATCAGCATCAGGTGCTTGGTAGCTGGTGGTGATCCAAGACTCATTCATTTTTATGAAGGTCAGCCGATCGACCGAGTCGGTGGACAGACGCACCCTGTGATCGGTTACCACGCCTCCAGCAGCACTGAATGTGCGTTCCGAAAGAACGCTGGATGCAGGACAGGCCAGTAGCTCAATTGCATACTGTGCAAGCTCTGGCCAGTGATCCATCCTCAAGACCCAGTAACCCAGAGGATTTTCGGTGGGAAAGGTGTCCAAGTCTGATCTTGCCCCTAGGTATTCCTGCACCATGTAAAACAGACGCTGGCGATGGTTGCTGGAACCGATCATACCTTGGGGCTGCGGACCAAAAAATTGTCTGAACGCATCGGTCAGACGGCCACCTTCTCCACCGCTCCTTCTTTGACTGACCGAAGCCTCAGCAACACGTTGTCCAGAAACAGGAGTTTGTAACCTCCCAGTCTCTGGGAACGCGTTGCACAGACCTTTCTGCAAGGCCTCCCGAAGATGTTTCATCCTCTGCTCCCTCTGCGATGGCAAGATAAGGTCCGCAACCTTACCCTTGTAACGTGGATCAAGGAGGGTTGCCAGCCAGTATTGGTCCTTCTCCTTGATACCACGAATATGAGGATCCTTACGCAGGCTTTGCAGGATCAGGGAGGCCATGCAGCGTAGGTTTGCTGAGGCATTCGGTCCGGAGTCCTCTGGGTCACTAAGAACGACATGGTCCGCAGCCACCTCCTCCCAGCCACGTACAAGTCCATGTGTTTCTTGGGACTGATCCCTTAAAGACTGCTGCTGATGCTGAGTGCCAGGCTCCACCTCCATACTGACACAATCTTCCTCCTCCTCCTCTTCCTCCTCGTCCTCTTCCTGTGTGATCGGCGGGCACGCAGGAACACTGTCTGGATAAAGGGGGCCTTGAGAGCTAAGGAAGTCCTCCTCTTCCTGCCTCTGTTCTGCCTCAAGTGCCCTGTCCATTATTCCACGCAGCGTGTGCTCCAACAGGTGGACAAGGGGGACAGTGTCACTGATGCATGCACTGTCACTGCTCACCATCCTCGTGGCCTCCTCGAATGGTGACAGGACAGTGCATGCATCCCTGATCATGGCCCACTGGCGTGGGGAAAAAAAACCAAGCTCCCCTGACCCTGTCCTGGTGCCATAGTCGCACAGGTACTCATTGATGGCCCTCTGCTGCGTGTGCAGCCGCTGCAGCATGGCCAACGTTGAGTTCCACCTGGTGGGCATGTCACAGATTAGGCGGTTCTTAGGCAGGTTAAACTCCTTTTGGAGGTCCGTCAGCCGAGCACTGGCATTATATGACCGGCGGAAATGCACACAGACTTTCCTGGCCTGCCTCAGGACATCCTGTAAGCCCGGGTACCTGCCCAAGAACCGCTGCACCACCAAGTTAAGGACGTGAGCCAAACAGGGCACATGGGTCATTTGTCCCTGTCGGAGGGCAGAGAGGAGGTTGGTGCCATTGTCGCAAACCACCATTCCTGCCTTAAGTTGGCGTGGCGTCAACCACCTCTGAACCTGCCCCTGCAGAGCTGACAGAACCTCTGCCCCAGTGTGGCTCCTGTCCCCCAAGCACACCAGCTCAAGCACCGCATGGCATCTTTTGGCCTGCGTACTTGCGTAGCCCCTTGAACGCCTACGGAGCACCGCTGGTTCCGAGGAAGAGGCCATGGAGGAAGAAGAAGAGGAGGGGGTGGAGGAGAGAGGTGTGTCACAATCAGCATTTTGGAGGCGTGGTGGCAGAACAACCTCCAACACTACTGCACCTTGTCCTGCATCCTTCCCAGCTGCCAGCAGAGTCACCCAATGCGCCGTGAAACTTAGGTAACGTCCCTGTCCATGCCTGCTGGACCATGAGTCAGCGGTAATATGCACCTTACCGCTGACCGTCCTGTCCAGCGAGGCATGGACATTGCCTTCCACATGCCGGTAGAGAGCCGGAATCGCCTTCCGTGAGAAAAAGTGGCGTTTGGGTACCTGCCACTGAGGAACCGCACATTCCACAAACTCACGGAAGGGGGCAGAGTCTACCAACTGAAAAGGCAGCAGTTGAAGTGCTAGCAATTTTGCCAAGCTAGCATTCAACCGCTGGGCATGTGGATGGCTGGGAGCAAACTTCTTTCGGCGGTGCAGCAGCTGGGGCAGGGAAATTTGCCTGGTACAATCTGACGTCGGTGTACCAAAAGCAGATTGCCCACAAGTACTTGGCTGTGACACACCTAATTCTACACCTTCATTCCTCTCACTGCAGGTCTCAGAGAGGACTGAAGGTCTAGTGGGGTTGGAAATCTCAGCTGATGAGGAGCAAGGAGAGATCCTCTTTGTTCTTTGGTGTGGGTCTTTTAGATACGCTTGCCAACGAACTGCATGGCAGGTCAACATATGTCTGGTCAAGCATGTGGTACCCAAGCGGGAGATATTTTGGCCACGCGAGATACGCTTGAGACATACTGTATGTTGCAAATAGCAGCGGTGCGATCTGATGCACTCGTCTCAAAAAAGGCCCACACCAAAGAACTTTTTGAATAACGCGCAGAGACTGCAGCGCCCTGCACATGTGGAGCTTTGGGGTGTGATGCAGTCAATGTGCTGCCCTTAGGCTGGCCCCTGGAGGGCATCCTGCCTCGTTGGTGATGTGCTGCCGCCTCCTCCTCCTCCTCCTCCTCCTCCTCCTCCTCCTCCTCCTCCTCCTCTCTCCTATCAGGCACCCACGTTGAGTCAGTGACCTCATCATCCCCTCCCTCCTCATCACTGGAGCAAACCTGGCAGTATGCTGCAGCAGGGGCAGCATGACTGCCAGATTGCTGTCCTTCTTGGGCACCCCCTCTGTCCGCGCTCATGTTACTGCCTTCATCGAGCTCAGTATCGTCATCAGAGCCTTCCAAACGCTGGGCATCCTCCTGGAGCATGTACCCAACACTGTGGTCAAACAGTTCGAGGGAATCCTCATGAGGACATGGTGGAGCTAGGGAAGGAGTCACTGATGACATTGAGCTGAGGGAAGAGGCCGCTGCTTTGCCAGACAAAGCACCCTGGGCATGGGTGAGAGAGGATGAGGAGGATGAGGACGGCTTGGTCATCCACTCGACCAAGTCTTCCGCATGTTGCGGCTCAACATGGCCAGCTGCCGAAAAAAAGGCCAAGCGTGTCCCATGGCCACGTGCTGATGAGGATGCACCGTCTCCACGACCAGCACTAGACACAGAGCCTGCTTGCCCTCTCTTATTGGCTTGTGACTGTCTGCCTCTCCTTCTTGGCCTTCCAGACATACTAATGGCCTGTAGCTGCACTAAGCTGGGATAGAACACCTGTAATTTTCTTCAAGTAGCTTTATATACTGTAACCAGACAAGCCTGCCTGTCAGTAGGAAGATAACAGGAACGGATCTAGCTGAACACTGTGAGCAGGACGCACTGTACTAAATGTAAATAGTCTAGCTGCCTGACCGTGGTACTAATAGGATCAAATAGAACACCTGTAATTTTCTTCAGGTAGCTTTATATACTGTAACCAGACAAGCCTGCCTGTCAGTAGGAAGATAACAGGAACGGATCTAGCTGTACACTGTGAGCAGGACGCACTGTACTAAATGTAAATAGTCTAGCTGCCTGACCATGGTACTAATAGGATCAAATAGAACACCTGTAATTTTCTTCAGGTAGCTTTATATACTGTAACCAGACAAGCCTGCCTGTCAGTAGGAAGATAACAGGAACGGATCTAGCTGAACACTGTGAGCAGGACGCACTGTACTAAATGTAAATAGTCTAGCTGCCTGACCGTGGTACTAATAGGATCAAATAGAACACCTGTAATTTTCTTCAGGTAGCTTTATATACTGTAACCAGACAAGCCTGCCGGTCAGTAGGAATTTAACAGGAACGGATCTAGCTGAACACTGTGAGCAGGACGCACTGCACTAAATGTAAATAGCAGGAACGGATCTAGCTGAACACTGTGAGCAGGACGCACTGCACTAAATGTAAATAGTCTAGAAGATAACAGGAACGGATCTAGCTGAACACTGTGAGCAGGACGCACTGCATTAAATGTAAATAGTCTAGATAGAAGATAACAGGAACGGATCTAGCTAAACTGAATACAGTGTATATATATATATGCAACACCTGGGATGCATATATATACACAATACACTGTAAGTGCAGCTAACTGACTGACTGTTCTGCCTAATCTATCTAACTCAAATCAAATGACACTGTCTCTCTCTCTCTCTATCTCTCAGCACACCGGAACACACACTACACAGGGCCGCCGTGCAGGCGGCCTTATATAGTGTGGGGTGTGTACTAAATGCCCTGAGCCGTAATTGGCCAAAGCCACCCTGGCTTTGGCCAATTACAGCTCTCTCTACTGACAGCGCTGTGATTGGCCAAGCATGCGGGTCATAGTGCATGCTTGGCCAATCATCAGCCAGCAATGCACTGCGATGCCGCAGTGAATTATGGGCCGTGACGCGCCACACGAATTTAGCGCGAACGGCCCATAACGTTCGCAATTCGGCGAACGATCGAACAGCCGATGTTCGAGTCGAACATGGGTTCGACTCGAACACGAAGCTCATCCCTAGTTCTAAGGTGCATTCTGAGCTTAATTGCAAGGTCACACACCCTAAGGTGAAGGGATATCACCTGGGGGGAGCACTTGTATGAGCCCACAGCACTTTAGTTTGTGTTCACCATAACACATGAATGGATTGTGGAAGATCTGTGGTCTGTTAAATTGATCATTGCACACAGGGGCGTAACTAGAAATAGCAGGGCCCCATAGCAAAATGTTGTATGGGGACCCCCTGCAAACAGCCCCCCCCCCCACAGCTGCCCTAGTGTCAATGCAGCGTGACCTGTGCCACATACAGCGTGACCTGTGCCTAATGCAGCGTGACCTGTGCCCAATACAGCGTAACCTGTGCCCAATACAGCATGACCTGTGCCCCATACAGCGTGACCTGTGCCCAATACAGCCTGGTCTGCCTGTGCCCCATACAGCCCCACCTATGCAGAGGAAGAGGCAAGCCACCTGGATCAGCAGAGAGCGGGATTGCCCGCTGTAATAGCTTTCATTTGAATTTCCTGTCTTCCCGGGGCTCATCGTCACATAGCCCCACCTCTTGGCCCGATGCCTTTGATGACATCACATGTCCCGCATTGGATCGGCGTTCTGTCTATCAAAGGCACCGGGCCAAGAGGTGGAGCTATGTGACGTGAGCCCCGGGAACACTGGAAGTTCTAATGAAAGCTCTTACATCGGGCAATTCAGCTCTCTGCTGATATGGACAGCTCGCCTCTTCCTTTCCTCTCTCTTCCCCTGGCTGGGAGACTGTGCCGGGGGTGCTCTTATCCTCACTGGGCCCCACTCGGCTGCGAGCCCCATAGCGCCCGCATGGGTCGCTATGGTGGTAGTTATGCCCCTGATTGCACAGCAACACAGCACTGAATTGCATAGAATCACATGGATGCAACACCAAATCGCATGGATGCTTTTTTTGTATTTTTTAACTTTTTATTGTTTGAACATTGCACTAACACCATATTGCATAGATGCAGCACGGAAATGCATGGATGCATGGATGCAACACTAAATCGCATGGATGTTTGTTTTGAATTATCTATTAATGTTTGAAAATTGCACAAGCTTTGTGGAATATTTGCAATACACAGGCTGATTGGAGCACTTTTACCTATTTATTCATTCATTGAAGTTTATTGCACATTAATGTATAGTATTAATAGATTTTGTATATTTTGTATGTTAAGCACAATACCACTTTATTAATATTTTAGTGGAAATGTCTTACATTTTTGTTTTGATAAGCGCAGCGTGTGTACTATTTGGTTTAACTATTTTACATGGTTATGAGACATGCGTAACGTTAGCAGCTGATCATTTGCAAAGATACACTATTTTGGAGACCAGATTGGGTTACCAATTACAATTACCAGGACTACAAATTAGCATTCTGAACAAACTTTTGTTGGCGGAAAATTTGAGAACCTGCTAGCAAACATTTGTTGGCAGAAAGTCCAACAGCAAATGTTCAATGGAGCATATACACGGTCGGACTTTCCGACAACAAGCTCACATCCAACATTTCCTGTCGGAAAATCTGACCATGTGTATGGGGCATAACAGTACTCTTAGAACTTATCCTGGATGTTGGACACCGGAAAGTACTACCGGACAATGGAGTGATATTTACTCTATATATGTATCATACACAAGATAATATATCTTTGTGTTTTTTATTTTTATGGTAATCATGTCTTTGTCAGTGTCTGTTCTCACAATCATCATGTTTATTGATGATTTTTTATAGAATCTACATGTTATTTATACAATAAATTCAGATCTTTTAATCAATTTTCAGTGACGTTGCCAATTTAAAGTCCCATTTTTTTATTTAGTTTTTTTTTTGGGGGGGGGGGGGGGTTACAAACTACCTTTCTATATATACAGGGATGTGGCAAACTCACTATACTATCTGACATGGTGAAAGCCTATATTTTTCTTGTTTATAAACATTGATCAGACAGGACATAGATAGAGAGATACAAAGTAAGATTATTTATAAACATTGATCAGACAGGACATAGATAGATTGTTACTTTTGTATTTACTTTATTTCAGTCATCTACAGATCAAAGGGATGAACTGTTTTATTAAATAAAAATGTAACATTGCTCTTGAGCCACTTATTAACCCTTTGTCTCCACTATTCATCCCTAATGAATCTTCTCCTTTCTTCCTCTACACAAAATTTGAAGAAAAAAAACCCTTGATTTCATTTGTAAATACCCTTGCAATGCTTTATACCAGAATCATTATTTTAGCGCCATTTCAAATGGGACAAAAGATACACTTTTTATCATCAATGTTTTTTTTTAAACACTTGTTGACTGCAATAAGTATATACTGTATATGTTGTGGTTTGCAAGTGGTTTACCAGGATTATGGCTGAAGATATCAGCCATAACCCCGGTATGATTTTTTTCTCTAAAGCATTTTGAGTGGCTCCTCCCAGAGCTTGCCAAGAAACAATCCAATGGTGCCGCTGGCTGGTCATACAGGTGATCAAAGAGTAGATCCGCTCTGATTGATTCTATGGCCTTGGAGGACCAGAGCGATGTCATGATGTCACTTACAGTCGAGCATGGAAATAAACAAGTTTTTGTTTTTTTTAAGCAAAAGAACAAACTTTTTTTATTTTCTGCTTTTAAAGGTAAAGAAGAGATTTGGGGTCTTTTTGACCCCCAGATCTCTTCATAAAGAGGACCTGTCATCCTTATTTTTGTTACAAGGGATATTTACATTACAAGTGATCAAACAACTATTTAAAGGGACAGTGTAAAAATAAAAAATAAGAAGTAAAACAAACAAGATTTTTTTTTAAAGCACCCCCATCACTCTGTGCTTGCATGCAGAAGAGAACACATATGTAAGTTTGCATGCATATGTAGACAGTTTTCGCACCACACATGTGAGGTATTGTGAGAGCAATGATTCTATTGCTAAACCTCCTCTGTAACTCTAAACATGTAACCTGTAAAGGTGTTTTAAATGTCACCTATGGAGATTTTTATGTACCATAATTTGTTGCCATTCCACAAGCATGCACAATTTTAACCACTTGCCACCCAGGCCAATTCTGACATTTCTCTCCTACTTGTAAAAATCACATTTTTTTTATAGAAAATTACACAGAATGCCCAAACATTATATGTGTTTCTTTAGCAGAGATCCTAGAGAATAAGAAAGCGTTCATTGCAATTTTTTATCATGTACGGTATTTGCGCAGCAATTTTTCAAATGCTTTTTTTTGGAAAAAAGAAGTTTCATGCATAAAAAAAAACTAAAGTTGGCCCAATTTTTTTGTATAATGTGAAAGATAATGTTACACAGAGTGAATAGATACTAACATGTCACCCCTCCAAAAAAATTGCGCACGCTCATGGAATGGCGCCAAACTTCGGTACTTAAAAATCCCCATAGGCGACATTTTAACATTTTTACAGGTTACATGTTTTGAGTTACAGAGGAGGTCTATAATAATTTCTCACTCTAACGTTCGCGGTGATACCTCACATGTGTGGTTTGAATGCCGTTTACATATGTGGGTGTGACTTACATATGCGTTCACTTCTGTGAACGAGCACGCAGGGACAGGGGCTCTTTAAATTTTTAATTTTTTTATTGTTAATTTTACTTTTATTTTTCTATTTTGACGCTTTCTTTTTACTTTTTTTTATCACTTTTATTCCTATTACAAGGAATGTAAACATCCCTTGTAATAGGAATAAGCATGACAGGTCCTCTTTACAGTGAGATATGCCTGGGAAGCCTGAAACAAAAAAAAAAAAGATCTTGTCTTCCCAGCTGAGGCGGCAACATTTTTTCAAATGCAGAGGTCGGGCGTGACATCTTAACATCACGCCTGGCCTCTGAACGATCATAGAGACTACGGGGACCATCTGGTCCACCAGAAATCTCTATGGACACCATCTGGGGTCGGCGGATCCCTTCTCTGGTTCACCGATGGCAGGGGTAGGCCCGGAGAAGTGCCGGAGAGCGACGGGAGGGGGGGAATGTCCCCTCTCACCGCCTATAACGATCACGCAGCCGAACAGCCGCTATGATCATTCTTATGGTGAAGGGAATCGCCAGGTCTAAAAGACGATATCTGAATGATGCCTGTAGCTGCAAGTACCATTCACCGCTCAAAGTCCATGATGTCATATGACGTTATGCGGGCGGCAAGGGGTTAAAGTGTGACTTATTATGGTATCTATTTACTTGGTGTAACATCATCTTTCATCCTATGCAAAAAAAATTGTGGTATATTTTGTGTTTTTTTTTTTATTCATTAAAAAAATTAATTTCCCCCAAAAATTGTGTTTGAAAGACCGCTGCGCAAATACCGTGTAAAATTTAAAAATGCAAAAAATCACCATTTTATTCCCTAGGTTCTCCGCTATAGAAAATATATAATCTTTGTTTTTATAAATAATTTTTTAGCAAAAAATACAGATTTAAACTAGTAAACAAGAAGTGCCAGAAAAAGCCTGGTCTTCAAGTGGTTAACTAACATTGATAAAGGTAGAATTTTTTTTTAAATCAGAGGTGCCCACCACAGATGTCAATCAGTGCCCATCAGATGCCAATCAATGCCCATCACTGCCCATCACAAATGCCAATCAGTGCCCATCAATAATGCCTGATGGGCGCCTGTTGACGTCTTATGACGAAACACGTTGGGTGGAGCTATGATCGCATGACATCTCGCCACACACAGAGGTCGGCCATTTTGAGGGTTGGAAACATTCTGTTTTTTTATCATTGATGTACATGCGAGCTTATTTCTTACACATGGTGAATTTGTTTTTTGGATTTGGCTTCTAATACATTCTTTTTATTGAACATACTGCACCATGAGATGTTTCTCTGCTTTGTTGGCACTTACACCAGTCGGAGCCCCTGTAAAAAGCGGAATCTGTCTGATGTGGAAGGAGCGCTGGTGTTTGACAAGTGCAATCAACCTCTATATTAGCAGTGTGTGTATACCCATTGGTGAAGGATTCCTCACAAGATCTCTTTTTCACCATTTGGAATTCACATTATCTGCACTCCTCTTATTATGAACTTTTTTTCTAAACACTCTTGGGTAACTCTTTCGCGCTGCACCCTTTTGTGTTTTCATCAGTAATGCCCATTTTTCATTTCATGCTTTTTCAGCTACCTCCTAATATTTCATCAGATAACACCAAGGATTAGTGCTGATTGTGAGCTCCTTCCTAGGATTCCAGGTCTTTACCAGTCCAGAACTAATGCTATATTCTCATGCAGGAATGCAGCCAAGCACTGATTTTGTACATGTTTATACATTTATATCTCTCTGCACTGGCAACTTTGAGGGTGTCAGTTCTACCTCTGTGTTTTGTACACCAATTTTCTTATATATACAGTTGTGCTCATAAGTTTACCCTGGCAGAATTTATGATTTCTTGGCCATTTTTCAGAGAATATGAATGATAACACAAAAACTTTTCTTTCACTCATGGTTAGTGTTTGGCTGAAGCCATTTATTATCAATCAATTGTGCTTACTCTTTTTATATCATAATGGCAACAGAAATTACCCTAATGACCCTGATCAAAAGTTTACATACCCTGGTGATTTTGGCCTAATAACATGCACACAAGTTGACACAAAGGGGTTTGAATGGCTATTAAAGGCCCTTTCACACTGGGGCGGGGGCGGAATCGGCTGTAAAACGCCGCTATTATTAGCGGCGTTTTACCGTCGGTGTTCGGCCGCTAGCGGGGCGCTTTTACCCCCCGCTAGTGGCCGAGAAAGGGTTAAATACCACCGCAAAGTGCCTCTGCAGAGGCGCTTTGCCGGAGGTATAGCCGCGCCGTGCCATTGATTTCAATGGGCAGGAGCGGTGAAGGAGCGGTATACACTCTGCTCCTTCACCGCTCCAAAGATGCTGCTAGCAGGACTTTTTTTCCCGTCCTGCCAGCGCACCGCTCCAGTGTGAAAGCCCTCGGAGCTTTCACACTGGATACAAAGCAGCATCACTTTCGGGTCGGTTTGCAGGCGCTATTATTAGCGCAATAGCGCCTGCAAACCGCCCAGGGTGAAAGGGCTCTAAAGGTAACCTGCCCAATGTTATCCTTTCCTGCCCAGGCCAATTTTCAGATTTCAGTGCTCTCACACTTTGAATGACAATTGCGCGGTCATGCAACACTGTACATATATGACATTTTTATCATTTTTTTTCACACAATTAGAGATTTCTTTTGTTGGTATTTAACCACCACTGGGGTTTTTATGTTTTGCTAAATAAACAAAATAGACTGAACATTTAAAAAAAAAAAACATGTTTTCTAACTTTCTGTTATAAAATTTTGCAAATTAATAAGCTTTCTTCATAAATTTAGCCCAAAATTTATTCTGCTCCATTTCTTTGGTGAAAATATCCCAAATCAGTGTATATTATTTAGTCTGTAGGAAAGTTCACAGAAACTTCACAAACTATGGGATATATATCTGAAAATTAATCTATCCTGATGTACTGATGGCTGATCCCATTTCTTTAGGCCTGAAAACGTCAGAACAGTAAAATACCCCCCAAATGATCCTTTTTTGGAAAGTAGACAGTCCAAGGTATTTAGTAAGAGGCATTGCAAGTTTTTTTTACATACTGTCACCAGTGCAGTACAACATCATAACATCATCATATAACTGGTGTGGCAGGGATCAGAAACACTGACTGGAGACAGTATGTAAGAAAAAAAATCTCAATTTGTTTATTTTTTTACATTTTTTAATTATATATTTTTTTATTTTTTTTTTACTATTTTTTTTAACACACTGTGACCAGAGCAATACAGTGTTACCATAATAACATTGTACTATTGTGGGAGAAATGATCAGGATTTTATTTTTATTTTTTACACATTATGATTGCTTATACCTGTAAATTTCATTGGTACAAACATCCACTTACGTACGACTCGGAGGGAGACAACAGGAACTGAGAGGAAATCTCCCCCTAGCAAGGGAAAGTCACTCCTGTTTCCACAACAACCCAAAATTTTCAAAATCCAATTGTCACAGGGACAGAAAAAAGAGGTGAAATCTTCTAAACAGGGGCACAGACAGGAAAACAAACATTACAGGGGTGTAAACCCTTCCCTATGCTATCCAAAAAATGTAAAAATATTTTTTTGGGCTGGAGTTACACATAAAAAATGTGCCTGTTCCGACGTACATACAAATTGAACTTAAAGCGGAGCTCCACCCAAAAGTGGAAGCTCCACTTGTCTGCCTCCCCCCTCTGCTGTCACAATTGGCACCTTTTGGGGAGGTGGGGGAGCCGGTACCTGGTTTGGACAGGTACCCACTCCTACTTCTGGCTGTGTTCGCATCTGCAAACTTAGCCGGAAGTACGGCCCCCCTCCTCCTCCCCCCTGCAGCTGGCCCAATCATAGAGCGCAGCGCACTTAGCGCATGTGAAGTAGGGAACCAGCAGTGAAGCCTTGCCTTGCCGGTTTCCCTTAGTAGAGATGGTGGTGGCAGCACTCGATAGCTAATTGAAAAATCGGCTCGGGTGAAGACATCACAGGACTCCAGGACAGGTAAGTGTCCTAATATTAAAAGTCAGCAGCTACAGGATTTGTACAGGATTTGTAGCTACTGACTTTTATTTTTTTCTGCAGAAGCCTGGAGCTCTGCTTTAAGAACAAACCTACAAAACCTAACTTGTTTGTAATCCGAGAACTGCCTGTATAAGCAACAATTTTGATTGATTCATTCAGCGTCTTTTGTTGTGATTGGTCACAGCAATCACATGGTACTGGCCCCGGGCTGGTAGAGTGATCAGTCATCCGCTGTGTCACAGCCGGTGACAGATTGCCCCACTGCACGGCCCTGCGGTCACACAAAAGGCGAGTTCTGGGAGGACGACATATCACTTCCACCCAGAACTATGAAAGTCCCGCCAGGCTGTCATTTTGCTATAGGCCAGGAGGGAACTGGTTAAATACCACCAAAAGGAATTTATATCTGTCTCAAATAAAATATAAAATATATAATTTGGGTACAGTGTAGCATGACCACGCAATTGTCATGCAAAGTGTAACAGCGCTGAAAGCTGAAAATTGGCCTGGGCGGGAAGGGGTTAAAGTGTCTGGATTTGAAGTGGTTAAATGATGTTTTTTTGGCCATGTGTAGCAAGCCAAGTCTCAACAAGTGGGTATTACAGCTAAAAAAAAAAAATAAGAGAATTTTTTCATTTTCCACCTTTACAGTCTATAATCTGTCCAGGACTCCACCATGGAATTTGTAGTACACTGAAGATCCCAATCAGGTTTGTTCCATAAATATCACAGATTCTTGTCAAATTTGTTTATTGAATTTTAACAATTAGTATACATAAGTACATATGGTGGCAGTAAAAGAAAAGATCACATAGATGGTAATAATATTGAGTTGTAGTTCCAACATAAACTAAAAGTAGTTTAACTAAAACAATTTTAGCATGGATCTAACTACTCAAAAGATTGCGTCATACATTGTATAAGAGAGGATAAAACCAACTTAGACCAGGTTAATATAAGATGACCTCAGATAAAAAAAAAGGTCTTAATTATTATCAAGAGTATATAGTTTTTAATTAAAAAAATAACATAAAAATTATTTATTATAGAATCTAAAATCTTATACTACATATTGGAACTATGTACAATTGGTAGGGGTGTTGCTAGGTCTACAAAAGATCTGGGGCTAGAGCCCATAGCAGAGAAGTAAAGAGAGTCATACGCTTGGGCGGGCATACACATGTATATAATATACGTGTGTGTGTGTGTGTATATATATAGCCCAAGGCCCCCCTCATTACATCAGGGTCACCAGAGAGCTTGTCACGTCACCTGCCACCAGATGCAGATTGTGTATACAGAGAGGCTGTGTATATACAGAGAGGCTGGGTATAGTATATACAGAGAGGTTGGGTATATACAGAGAGGCTGGGTATACAGAGAGGCTGGGTATATACAGAGAGGCTGGGTATAGTATATACAGAGAGGTTGGGTATATACAGAGAGGCTGGGTATACAGAGAGGCTGGGTATATACAGAGAGGCTGGGTATAGTATATACAGAGAGGCTGGTATATACAGAGAGGCTGGGTATACAGAGATGCTGGGTATATACAGAGAGGCTGGGTATAGTATATACAGAGAGGCTGGTATATACAGAGAGGCTGGGTATAGTATATACAGAGAGGCTGGTATATACAGAGAGGCTGGGTATACAGAGATGCTGGGTATATACAGAGAGGCTGGGTATAGTATATACAGAGAGGCTGGTATATACAGAGAGGCTGGGTATTCAGAGAGGCTGGGTATATACAGAGAGGCTGGGTATAGTATATACAGAGAGGCTGGTATATACAGAGAGGCTGGGTATGTACAGAGAGGCTGGGTATATACAGAAAGGCTGGCTATATAGAGAGAGGCTGGGTATATACAGAGAGGCTGGGTATATACAGAGAGGCTGGGCAAAAAGTGAGTCACCCAGGGATTCCATATATTCTCAAAGTTGGATATTTTATCTTGAGTTATAGCCTCTGTTTTGGCATGGATCATTGCTTGATTGACTCTATTTTTAGTTTCAGCAATTATTAAGGACGGGGATTTCCAAGCTTTGGTAATTGTTTGTTTTGCGGCTGTAGTGATCTGTAATAGGAGTTTGAATTGGCGGTAGGAGAGAGTGGCCGGTTTTAAGTTTAAAAGTGCTATTGTAGGATCAGGATTGGTGGGGATTTCAAAGAGTGTTAAAATCATAAGAAATACATCTTTCCAGAAATTTTTTGCTACCGGGCAATCCCACCAAATATGAAGATGTGATCCAAGATCACCACAGCCACAAAAACAAGATGGGGAATAATTTGTAGCATATTTCACAATTCTGACAGGGAGCAAATACCACCGTGTGAGTACTCTGTAATTTGTCTCTAAGGGAGCTATGTTTTGTGAGGATGACTTAGTTGTGATCCAAATCTTATCCCAATCGGCTGCTTCCAATGAAAACCCAAGATCCATCTCCCACTTAGCCACATATGATGGTGGGTCTGAGTTGGGTTTAGTAATAAGATGAATGTAAAGAGTTAAAATAAGTCCCTTAGTGTGTGGGTCATGTTTACATATATTTTCAAAGTACATTAATCTAAATGAATTCTTCCTTGTATATAGGGCATAAAACATTTTTTTAATTTGAAGATATTGAAAGAGCTCTGAATTAGGAAGTTTGTGACTTTCACATAAGTCGGGGAAAGTTTTGAATGAAGTAGAGGATGCTAAAATATCACAGATTTATTTAATAACGTGCTTGTTCCATCTTCTCCATAAATTGGGTTTATCACCTGAAAATGAAGAAATGTGTCATTGTTAGGGTATTTTGTAAACAGAACAGATTACAAATAGATCTGATGGTGACACTCACTGACATTTATACTGCCACTAACTCACTCTGACACTAACTGACACTATGGCTGCTTTTACACTGATCAGTGTTTGCTGTCAGGATTGTGGATGGTGTATATGTGTCACCAAGGTTTCTCATCTACCAATGGTGAGCGGCTCCAGGACTTGTGACTTTTATAGAGAAAACAAACTTTATGTTTTCTCAGACCTTAGGAAGTTCTGGTCTGGGTCCGGGAGTCCTGAGGCTGTATAAAGCTTTGGGTGGGATAAAGCCTCCATCCATAGGTCCACATCTTGCCTGTTAAGTATACCTCATTCAAGGGGAGCTCTAACTGCTTATTTTCTTCCTTCCCCCCTCCGCTGCCACATTTGGCACCTTTCGGGGGTGGGGCAGGTACCTGTTTCTGACAGGTGAGGTCCCTTGAAAGTTCGGCCCTCCTCCTTCCCCCAATACCAGAGCCATTCACAAAGTGTAGGGTGCTTCACGCATGCGCAGTAGGGAACCGGCTGTGAAGCCGCAAGGCTTTACTGCCAGTTTCCCTTAGAAGAAATAACATCGCCAGCACCCGAGAGCCAATTGAAAAATCATCTGGGGTGCCGATATCGCGGGCTCCCTGGACAGGTAAGTGTTCGAATATTAAAAGTCAGCAGCTACAGTATTTGTGAAGGATTTGTAGCTGCTGACTTTTAATTTTTTTTGGTGAGGGGGGTTGGAGCTCCTCTTTAATTGATCTCAGCTGTCCACAGGAATGTTTATGTGTGAGCTGAGGGAAGCTAAGAGCCTTTTCACACTGGGGCGGTGGAGGGGCGTTAGCAGTAAACTGCCGCTAGTTTTTAGCGGCGCTTTACTGCTGTTTTAGCAAATCGCTTTTAAGGCGCATTGGAAGCGACACCCATTCATTCCAATGGACAGAGGCAGTGGAGGAGCGGAGTATAAAGCCTTCCCGCACTGCCCCAAAGATGCTGCCTGCAGGACTTTTTTTCCCATCCTGCCAGCACAGTGCTCCAGTGTGAAAACACTCAGACTCTCACACTGGGGACCATTAAGAGGTGTTTTTCAGACGCTTTATATGCACTATTTTTAGCGGAAAATGCCTAAAAAGCTCCCCAGTGTGAAAGGTGTCTAAGGGCTCTCTCTTTCTCTCTTTCTCTCTGCTGCCGGGTAAAAAGGCTGATTGCTGACAGAACACTAAAAAGGTAAAAGTGTTACCTGGAGGTTTTGGAGAACTCATTAGGGGGCATTGTGTTAGTTAGGAAATGACATAAATATATTAAAGCGATATTAAACACAAATCCAAAAATGAAATATAATGCAGCTAACCAATCATTAGATGTGGCGGCTGCATTAGTATTCTTTTTGATTTTTTTCCCCTCTGTTTTCACCTGGTGATCGGGTCAGTAAAACACCTGATCATTGTAAGCACCTCTGTCAGTGGTAAATGGGTTGTCTCAATCTTCCAACTTCTACATCTGCAGGACAGCGGGTTCTGTCGAAAGAAAGAAAGAAAGAAAGAAAGAAAGAAAGAAAGAAAGAAAGAAAGAAAGAAAGAAAGAAAGAAAGAAAGAAAGAAAGAGAGTGCAGCCATCACATCTAAGAATTGGTAAGCTGCACTATAGTAAATGTTTGCTTTTGGGTTTAATATCACTTTAAGTGGCTCAGACAAGCAGAATCATTCTTTGTTTTATACTACAGACATGCAAAGCCCTTCCACATAATAACTACATTTTTTTGCTGTCTTGCTGAATAAAATTACAGGACAAAAAAACTTGAAGTGTGTCTGGAGTGAGTGTGTATTATATTATATATTTCACATTTATACATCTAGAATTTCTTACATTTCTTCAGGTACCGATAATCAGATCTCACCTTTGATCACATTCAGAGCTCGATATCTATACTCAGGCCATTTCATTGCAATGTGAGTGACTTCAAGAGTAAGTATGGCGCCGTCATCTGTATCTATGTTTGGAGTTAGAGAAATTCTGCAATTACATTTGTACTTTCCATCTTCTGTTTCTGTCATCTCCACTTCCATCTCCACTGGTAACATTGTATCATTCACAGCGTCTTCCATCTCCTCTGGTAACATTGTATTGTTCCCATCTGATGGATGGTCCATTGATGGCCATGAGTGGATGAGATGTGTTTTCATGTCATTACGTCTTTTCAGGTATAAAGTTATGTGAATATCCTTTGTCCTGAATTCGGTTATCTGACAGGATAGAGTTGTCTTCTTCATATGAGGAATCCACGTCTCCCCGATGATGTCTGATACAATAATGTAAACTGTAAAACAATGAGAAGGAGCAATAATGACTTCACTAAAGATCAGGATAAGGCCGGGGACATGTGATGGTTTTCATTATCTCTCTGCAGCTTTCATTCCTTTTCTGCTCACACTGCCATCACCTCCATTCTCTTTCTGGCTGCTTTTGCACAGATCATTGTACTCAGCTAGAGAAGATTAAAGGAATGGAAAGAAATCAGCCAGTCGGGTTTATTGTCTATGTGATCATTAGTGAGATCCACCCTAACGGAAATCACTGATTTTCACTGCTAGTTACTCAGCAATGAGAATATGAAGTAAAACAGTAAGACCTCATGGACACGGGGTTATGAAATAAGCAGCATTTGTTTCCAGCAACATTTGGTAAAAGAAACACCTCTAATGTTACAATAAGTGAGCCTGTTTATGGACATATATATGGCTTTTCAGAGTAAATGCATTCTACTGGCCAGAATATTCATTTATTCTAATCAGTGGAATATATTTACACTCATATGTACAAGTTTATCCACCTTCATACACATTTATTCACACACTGGTGTTTTTTCTGCTGGAAAGCTCCTCTCAAAATGTTCTTTTTGGTGTTTTTTTTTCTACCTGGAAATGGTCCTCTTCTAATGAGCCTGTAAACACCTATGTGATTGCAAAAACAAACCAAAGAAAACACTGAAAACCTGTATAAATGGCCTTTTTCTGAGCTCCATGAAGCCTAAAAGGAGATTTCTGTATTGTCTCACACTGTCATACAATATTGTGAGCCTCGAAGAGATGCAAAAGATTTACTCTACACTTGTCTGGTACAAATAGAGATCAATGTAAAGTGATGTTAATCTGGATTTGACTGGTCCATTGCAATTCACAGAACAATTTGCTTATCTCTAGTAGTAATTGGCAATGGGATTTCACAGTAAAGTCTTCTTGAGTCACCAGCTATACTGGAAATGAACACCCACCAAGAGTCATATATATTTGGGAAAATTACCAAGGTGGCCTCATTTGCTAAACACTTGGGTGGCTTTTTTTTGTGTGAATGAGATGGGGTACTCTGTACCCAATACTTATTCACAAAGGGAGGGGCTGGTATATGGGAGACCCCTTATTAATAAAAGGGGCTTTCAAATTCCAATAGCCCCCCGTCTGACCAGCCAACCTGCATGCTCAGATTTACTAGTAATCAACGACTTATAGCGGGACTGAGACATTGTGGCGGACAGTCGAAACACTAGCTGACACTTTGTGGGGACCAGTGACACCAATACAGTGATCAGTGCTAAAAATATGCACTGTCACTGTACTAATGACACTGGCCAGGAATGGGCTAACATCAGGGGTGTTTAAAGGGTTAAATGTGTGCCTGACCAGTGCTTTACTACTGTGGGGGAGGTGCTTGTACTAGAAGAAGGTATGGATTGGTGCCTCTGCTTAGCAAAGACACACGATCCATGCCTTCTGTACTGACAGAACAACAATCTGCCTTGTTTACATAGACTGCCATTCTGCCAGTGTACCGAAGCATCAGCGGGTGCTGGCGGACATCAAGTCCACAATACCCACCAATCAGCTCCCTCTGTGTCTTATCACAATAGGAGCGGCCCGGCGGCTGCACGCACACACCCCTGAACCCGAAGATCAGGGTCACACACTAGGTACGTGACCTTGTGCAGCAGAGCCATTGAAGAAAAGCTGATGTAAAATTTATCATGTTCTCTGGTGAGGTCTATATAAGAAATAGAGAGTTCATTGAGCAGATCTGTGTGAGAACCCAGAGAGGCAATTTCCTGAGATAATGTGGATGTGGACTTTTGAATCTCACTCTGAAATTTAGTAATTTGGTGAATAGCGATTCCAGGCTTTGGTCACGGTCAGCTTTAGTCAGGGGAGAGGAGCACTGTCTTTGGAGGAGCACTGATCCACCTGCAGAGGCTCCGATGGCAGAGAAGGAGCAGCAGTGGGGAAGGGCTGTGAGCCGATGTCATGCTACATTGTTCCCGGGTCCTGAGGAGATAGTGGGTGAGCGATCTCTGTGCTCCTCCACTGCGTTTTTTTTAATATATATACATACACAAGGGTGTCCCAAGGGGGTTAATGTGTAGCAGGGTCTATGACAGGAACGAGGACCCCTGGAATCACGTCCGAATCCCAGTGCGGATCCGGAGCGCTGATTAGAAGCGCCTGCTTCGCTCCATGCCACGCATGTGCCCATTGACAATTTCAGTTTAAATGAGTTTTCTTTTCATTCAGATGTTGTCTATTTATGTATAAATATGACCAATCGTTCATTTGAATGGAAAAAGTGCCCTGATTGTACACAAGTAAGATTTTTTTTTTTTTGCGATATAAATAGAAAAAGGCCGCAAATTTTTTAAAAATTATATTTTCTGCTTTTTGTTATAAAAAAAAAAATTAATAAACTCAATTTTAGTCATACATTTAGGCCAAAATGTATTCGGCCACGTGTCTTTGGTAAAAAAAAAAATGTCAATAAGCGTATATTTATTGGTTTGTGCAAAAGTTATAGCGTCTACAAACTAGGGTACATTTTCTGGAATTTACTCAGGTTTTAGTTTGAATTCCTATCTCATTTCTTGAGGTGCTAAAATGGCAGGGCAGTACAACCCCCCCCCCCCCAAATGACCCCATTTTGGAAAGTAGACACCCCAAAGAAATTGCTGAGAGGCATGTTGAGCCCATTCAATATTTTTTTTTTTTTGTCCCAAGTGATTGAATAATGACAAAAAAAAAAAAAAATTACACAAAGTTGTTACTAAATGATATATTGCTCACACATGGCCATGGTTATATGTGTAATTTCACCCCAAATACATTCAGCTGCTTCTCCTGAGTACGGGGATACCACATGTGTGAGACTAGCCGCATACAGGACCCCGAAAACCAATCACCGCCTTCAGGCTTTCTAAGGGCGTAAATTTTTGATTTCACTCCTCACTACCTATCACAGTTTTGAAGGCCATAAAATGCCAAGATGGCACAAAACTCCCCCCAAAGGACCCCATTTTGGAAAGTAGACACCCCAAGCTATTTGCTGAGAGGCATGTTGAGTCCATGGAATATTTTATATTTTGCCACAAGTTGCGGGAAAATATTTTATTTTTTTGTACAAAGTTGTCACTAAATGATCTTCCTCACTAAATATAGATCATTTAGTGACAACTTTGTGCAAAAAAAAAAAATTCATTTTCTCGCAACTTGTGGCAAAATATAAAATATTCCATGGACTCAACATGCCTCTCAGCAAATAGCTTGGGGTATCTACTTTCCAAAATGGGGTCATTGGTGGTGGTGGGGGGGGGTTGTGCTAACTTGGCATTTTATGGCCTTTAAAACTGTGATAGGTAATGAGGAGTAAAATCAAAAATGTACCCCCTTTGAAATCCTGAAGGCAGTGATTGGTTTTTGGGGTCCTGTACACGGCTAGGCTGACAAAAAGTCTCACACATGTGGTATCCCCATACTCAGGAGAAGCAGCTGAATGCATTTTGGGGTGTAATTCCACATATAACCATACCATGTTCGAACAATATATCATTTAGTGACAAAAAAAAAGTGTAATTTTCCCAAAACTTGTGATAAAATATAAAATATTCCATGGACTCGACATGCCTCTCAGCAAATAGCTTGGGGTGTCTACTTTCCAAAATGGGGTCATTTGGGGGGGTTTTGAACTGTCCTGGCATTTTATGCACAACATTTAGAATCTTATGTCACACATCACCCACTCTTCTAATCACTTGAAGACAAAGCCCTTTCTGATACTTTTTAATGACATGAAAAAAAAAATATTTTTGCAAGAAAATTACTTTGAACCCCCAAACATTATATATTGTTTTAAAGCAAAGGTCCTACAGATTAAAATGGTGGGTGTTGCGTCAACCATTAAACTTATGCCCCGTACACACGGTCGGACATTGATCGAACATTCCGACAACAAAATCCTCGGATGTTGGCTCAAACTTGTCTTGCATACACACGGTCACACAAAGTTGTCGGAAAATCCGATCACTCTGAACACAGTGACGTAAAACACGTACGTCGGGACTATAAACGGGGCAGTAGCCAATAGCTTTCATCTCTTTATTTATTCTGAGCATGCGTGGCACTTTGTGCGTTGGATTTGCATACACACGATCGGAATTTCCGACGGATTTTGTCGTTGGAAAATTTTATATCCTGCTCTCAAACTTTGTGTGTCGGAAAATCTGATGGAAAATGTGTGATGGAGCCTACACACGGTCGGAATTTTCGACAACAAGGTCCTATCACACATTTTCCGTTGGAAAATCCGACCGTGTGGACAGGGCATAATACTGTGATCACAGGTGACAGGGGGTAATCAAGGGGTTAAACCTTTATTGGGGGGGTTAGGGGGGTCCCTATACCTATCTTGGCCTAAGAGTACTTACTCTAACACTGATTAGTGTCACTAATGACACCAGTACAGCGATCAAAAAAAAAAATATGATTGCTGTACTGGTTGACACAGTGACAGGTGGTAAAGGGGTTAACTGGGGGGAAGGATCTCATTCGCCAGGAGCGATTACCAGGTCCAGGCCAGATTTCATTGGCCTGAGCCTGGGGATTGATCGGAACGTATACTAACGTGATTTTGCGCAGCCGGACCAACCTGCCGCAGTAAAACTGCGGTGGCTGGTCGGGAACTAGTTAACACCACAATACCATCCACACTGGATACATAAAGGACATTTAAAAATGGTCTAAAGACACCTCTGTATGAGGGACTCTTTACAAAAACTATAACTATCGCTCTACAAAACTACCGGACAGTGCCACTGGGGAGTTACCTGCAAAACTGATGATAGGTCGACTTGTGATCTATGAACTCCACTCACAAGTTTGAAGCCATCAAAAAAAGAATCAGAACCCCTAAAACTACAAGCTAGCTAACTACCCTCATTCCTGTCCAGTGGGTGAGGATAAGGAAGCCACCAACCAAGTCAAAGTTTAACCCCTATATATCGTCTATAAAATCCTAGTCATGAGTACTGAACATCTTACCCTCTCCTCTTTATCATAACATTGGGGGGGGGGAGAAGTTCATAGAGATGAAGTGCAAAGTGCTGGTAACACTGCTTGTGATTTCAGTGCAGCACAGGAAGTTAGGCGCTCACTGGATTTCTGTCAGGATCAATAGGTAATATTTTGCACTTATCAAACAAACCAAAACACTTCCAATGGTATATTTAACAGAACAAATTGAAGAGAAGTTCGTGTTTAGAGTTTACATACGTTTTAGGGTGTTTTTTATTTTATTTGTATAGATATTCGTCCAGTGAAACTGCTGATACATTCTGTTTGTGTGAATGAGGCTAAATCAAATGTTCTCAGGCTAATTCCTTTACAGGTCAAATGCTATTCATAAAAAAGTGGTCCACGAAAATACTGCATTATGACCATTTGATAGAGCTGATGATCATAGAAAATAAGTATTTACAATAGTCCTCAGCTCCATCTTGTGGCCATAATGAGGTATTTTCCAAAACCATTCTATTTTTTATGAATGATTAACATTTGACCTGTAGAGGAAATAGAAGAAGATTCAATTTTGTCCCATTCACCCAGAATGAATGTACCAACTGTTTTGCTGAACAAATAGTTATGATATATTTATTTATAAATACACATTTAAAATTTTCCTTGTCAAAAGAAGTTTATTGAGTATACAATGTTATAAAGATACATAAAGATACATAAAGTAAGTTTACAAGGATCTATAAAGTAAGCTCATTGTTTTACAGTAGGGTTTATATAGGTAAATATCATGAAATTTCAAATATTAAACATTGGGTTCACGTAAACCTAAATTAAAGATATATATCATTTCCTTAGTTACTTTTGTAGGTATTTAAATGATTTATACCTACTATACATATTGTTTACAAGTAGAGTGTATATAGGTCAAATAAATTATGATAATGAGCTTTAATCGTAAGGTGGAGAAAAGGAAAGAGAAAGAAGAAAAAGGGTTGAAAGGTAGAGGTATGGTCCACAAGGTTGTCCCGTTCGTCAGCTTATTATTCTTTTTAGTTCTCTTTGAAGCCTTAGCATGGGTGTCTCTGTAAGTCATTTAATATGTTACCATGGCAACAGGACAGAGTCATTGAAATTTGACAGGAACTGTTGTTTTATCCAAGGATGCCAAAGTTTTTCAAATTTTGGAATTTGATTTTGATCGATGGCTACCATCTTAGCATGGGACATTGTATTATTCATTCTGTGAATTGTTTCTGCTAGTACCAATGTAGGAGATTTCCATGCCTTGGCCACTGTTTGTTTTGCAGCCGTTATTAGTTGGATCATAAGTTTGAATTGAGAGAGTGTTAACCATTCCGGTTTTAGATTAAGTAAAGTTAAATATGGATCTGGTTGTATTATTTTTTTAAATATTTTAGATGCAATCACGAAGACTTCCTTCCAGAAGGTTTGGATTACTGGGCACGTCCACCATATGTGTAAATGTGTGCCTATTTCTGGGCATCCTCGAAAACAAAGAGTTGAGGTATTAGGTGAATATTTTGCCACTCTAGCAGGTACAAGGTACCAGCGAGTTAGGACTTTATAATTTGTCTCCAGTGCCAAGATGTTGGGTGAAGATGACTTAGATGTGAGCCATATATTAGACCAGTCCGTGTCTTTTAAAGTTCGTCCCAGGTCCTCCTCCCACCTCTGAACGTAAGAGGGTCTATTATGATTTGCTACTCCATATAATTGATTATAAAGTGATGAAATTGTACCTTTAGCAAATGGATCTTTTGTACAGATTGATTCAAAAATGGATAATTGGGATAATGGTGTATCCCCTTTTAGGAATGGTGTATAGAAATTTTTGATTTGGAGATATCTAAATATCTCAGAGTTTGGTAGATCATATTTTTCTCTAAGCGATGGGAATGAAAGGAATGATTTAGATGCTATGAAGTCATTTAGTGTCTGAATGCCTGATGTTGTCCAAGCTTTAAAAGAATTTGGGTAGATCCATGCTGGATAAAAGGCCGGATTTCTGATAAAAGAAAGGAGAGGATTGTGTGGAGATTGTAACTGATATTTGGTTTTTAGTTTATCCCAGAGAGATAAGAAGTGTTTAGTTATGGGATTATGAATTTTAAAGCGGTCTTTAGGATCAAGCCATAATAAGAAGCCTCTATAAATACCCATAATGGTATTTCCTGTTTTGCATGGTATTTGGACAGACTGGCCAAATGTGCTGCTCTGTAGTAGTTAGTAAAATTAGGGTATCCCAGGCCTCCTTTATTTTTGGGAAGATGTAGTGTGTGTATAGGTATACGTGGTTTAGAAGAGCCCCATATAAACGAAGTTGCTCTTTTTTGTACTATTCTCAAAAAAAAAGGAAGGAATTGGAATAGGGAGGACTCTGAATAGATAAAGCAATTTGGGTAGAATAGTCATTTTGATTGCATTAATCTTCCCTATCCAGGATAAAGGAAGTTGCGACCATTGTTTTATTAGATTTGTGATCTGTCTTAATACAGGAGGATAATTGGTTGAGAATAAGTCAGAATGAGATGCTGTTAAATGAATTCCAAGATATGGGATTGATTTTTCTGCCCATGTGAATGGGAGTGCAGCCCTAGCCGGGATCAATTCCATGTTTGTGAGTGAAATATTAAGCACTAGGCATTTCTTAGAATTAATCATAAGGCCGGATAGGGCTGCAAATCCATCAAGAGCTGGTATTAAGTTAGGACCAGAGACCTGTGGTGATGATAGAAAAAGTAATATATCGTCTGCAAATATACATAATTTGTGTGTAATACCTCCTACTTCAATGCCAGTTATAGTTTGGTTTGTTCTGATGTATTGGGCCATGGGTTCGAGTATAAGGGCAAATAATAAGGGAGATAATGGGCAACCCTGTCTGGTACCTCTTTCGATATTAAAGGCTTCAGATTTGTATCCAGCATATTTTATATAGGCTTTGGGTTTATTATATAATGCTTTGATCCATGTTAAAAAGTGGGGTCCAAAACCCCATTTTTGTAATGAATATTGCATATATTGCCAGGATACTGTGTCAAATGCCCTCTTAATATCGAGAGATAGAAAACATAAAGGGATTTTCCGTTTTTTAGCAATATGTGCCAATAACACTGCCCTGCGTATATTATCGCCTGCCTGTCTATTTGGCATGAAGCCTACTTGATCTCTATGTATTAATTTTCCTATAATGCTATTGAGGCGTTTTGCTATTATTTTTGCTAATAATTTAATATTGAGGTTTAACAGAGAGATAGGCCGATAATTTACACAGGAAGTATCATCAGAAAGGGGTTTTGGGATCATACAAACAATTGCCATTAGTGTTTCTTGCCGAAAAGAATGTCCATCTAGAAGTTTGTTAAAAGTTTCAGTGAGAATGGGAGAGAGTATTTCTGAGAATGTTTTATAGTATAAAGCCGAGTAGCCGTCTGGGCCTGGTCTTTTGTTAAGTTTTAGGTCTTTTATGGCATTAGCAACTTCATCTATAGTTATAGGCTCATCCAAACTGCTTTTTTGATTCTGAGATAACTCAGGTAAGGTTATTTTTGAGAAGAAGGATTCAGCTTCTGTAGGATTAAATTCATTGTTTGTCTTGTATAAAGTTGCGAGATGTGAGTGAAATTTATGGACTATTTTAACTGGATTACAAGTGTAAACATTTTTTGATAATTTCAAACGTATTGGTTTGAAAGATTTGTTAGTTGAATTTAATGCCCGAGCCAAATATGTACCTGGTTTGTTTGTATTCATGTAGAAATTGTGTTTGGAGCGTTTGAGGGATTTATCAACTGACTCAGTGAGAAATAGATCGTATTCCAATCTAGATTTTTCCAGATGAGATTTTGTACTCTGAGATGGATTATCTTAAAATGATATGTAGGCTGCATTAAAATTGAGTTCTAGTTTTTTTGCTAGAATTTTGCGTTCCCGTTTAAATAGTGCCATTTGTCTTTGTATTGTACCACGCAAGACAGGCTTATGAGCTTCCCACAGTGTTATTGGGGAGATGTCTGTTGTATTATTAATTGATATGTATTCCTTTAAAGCTTGTTCAATGGCCATCTGATGTAGTGGGTGTTTGAGCATTATGTCCGGTAAGTACCACGTTGGGTCATGCGCTTTTGGTATGGCTGAGGCTATAGTAGTGTATACTGCATTATGGTCAGACCACGGAATCGGAATTATATCTGATGCAATAATTTCTGGTATCATTCCTATTGTTAGAAAAATATGATCTATTCTGGTGAAGGTTTGATGAGGGTGCGAGAAATAAGTGAATTTCTTTTTCATTGGGTTACTTTCACTCCATGAATCTACCAGATTGTATTTGGAAAGAAGTTGAGAAAAAGGTAATCTAGAGGTTATTTTGGATGGTGTAAAAGGTGATTTATCTAGAAATGGGAGGAGGACCTGGTTCGAATCCCCACACATTATCACTGTTCCTATTTTGTGTGTATTAATCACTTGTAATATATGTGAGAGGAATGGTGTAGGTTGTTTGTTAGGAGCGTAGTAGGAAATCACCGTGATTGCTGTATCCATTATATAACCCATGAGTATCAGGTATCTACCTTCTGGGTCTTTAATTTCTGATGATAAGGTGAATGGTGTGGATCGGTGAAATGCAATTAGAGTTCCCCTTTGCTTGGTACAGGCAGAAGCCGTGTAAATTTGTTGATAAAAAGGAGAAATATATTTTGGAGTAGAATCTTTGGTGAAGTGTGTTTCTTGGAGGCATACTATGTGAGCCTTCTTGTTATGGAAAGTACGGAAGGCTTTGGTCCTTTTTTGAGGGACATTTATTCCCTGAACATTCAGGGAAAGTATATTCAGTGGTGCCATGGCAATAGATCAAATAGTTTTGACTTACTTTTTGTTATGCAGAGCTGACTGCGCAGATCAACCTGTGTGGACTGAAGAGATGAATAGATAGAAAAGAAACCAGTGAATTCTGGAGTAAAGAGTAAACAAAAAACATATGAGATTAGATGATACATTGTATAAATTATTTTTTGCAAGTAATCACAATTTACCCGTGAAAGAGAATAAATATCTCTCTCAGGGGAATAAGTGCCTTCGTCACACTCCCACATAATATGGTTGGGAGAATGAGGAGGGCTAATGGGGGTACACGGATCTTCCGCTTACAGGAGAGAAGTGCTATGTCAAAAGACATCAAAATGATGTTTCATTAATTGGAGTGCAGAATATAGTTTTTGTTGAAATTATTTATTCCAGGGTGGTTGTATATGGTTAGTCTTGCCCTAGGCTAAATAATTCAGTTAGAAAGGTACTGTTAATAACTTTGGTATTGATGAAGATAGTTTGAATTATTTTGGGATTTTAACCCTTTTAGAGTAAACAATTACATATTTTATTCATATGTAACTGTTTAGATATGTTAACTCATAAAATTGAGGTTGTATTGCTTCAGATTAGAATAAACAAAAACATAATTCTAGGAACTAGTTAGGTAATAATATATTTGTTTTAAGAAAAGAAAGAAAAAGCTTCCATTACTTCTGGATTATTGAACATATTTGTCCTAAAAAGTAATAAATCTATTGTTATTACCTGATAATATATAACTGAACAAGAATTTCCTTATTTCACTTATATATTCTAAGGCTATATGAATCAGAAGTAATAAGAAATATAACTGGAATGTAACATGATCCCACACAGTGTGTGACTATCAGAATGCAGTTACATTCAGTTATAAATACAGGTTTTTTATAGAGAACCATCTCTTAGTATAATAAATGAAGAGATATTAGGAATTAGGATGTCAGTCCATTGAATCTTCTTGGTCCATGGATGATGTGGCATAACGGCCTCTTTTGTGAGAATGATGATTCACATTTTGTTCTGAAATTTTCTGGGTGCTGCCTGAAGGTGAAGATGACGCCATTCTTCTGCGTGTGGGAGTGTTGCTGCTTGTGGGTTCTGTCAGATTTAATTTTAAAAGGGTTTGTTGTAGTTCATCTGCTGATCTGCTTCTGTAAATTGTACCTTGGTAGTTAAATCTGACTGAAAAGGGGAAGCCCCATTGATACATAATGTTGTGGCGTTGCAGTTCCATTAGTTGGGGTTTCATGGATCGTCTTTTAGTAATAGTAAGTTGGGATAGGTCAGCAAAAATTTGATAATTGTGTCCTTGAAAATTAAGTTCCTTTTTTTTTCTTGCAGCAATTAGTATTTGTTCTTTCGTTCTGTAATAATGAAATTTTGTGATTATATCACGTGGGGGTCCATCTTTCTTTTTGGCTGTGAGGGCTCTGTGTACTCTGTCCAGTTCTAAACGTTCAATAGGGATATCTGGCTTTAGTTCTTGTAATAGAGCAGTAATAGTAGATTGCAGGTCTGTCACAGTTTCAGGTATTCCCCTTATGCGCAAGTTTGAACGTCTGGCTCTATTTTCGTAATCTTCGAGCTTAGTTTGAAGTATTAAATTCTCTTTTTTTAATTGTTCCAATTCTGTTATATTTTCTTGGGTTGTAATTTCAATTTCATCCATTTTTATTTCTAAGGCTGCGGTGCGGTTTCCCAGCTCTCTTATTTCTTTGGTTAGGCTTTTTGTTATTTGGTCTGAGGTTTGTTTTAAAGCCTTATGAAGCATCTTTTCAAATTGTAATAATATTACTGGGGATACTGAGGAGGCTTGTGGAGAAGTTTGTGAGAGGATTTGTTCTGTATCTGACTCAAATGGAGAGTCTTGCTGTGACATTTTCTGTCTGTGAGAGCGCCCTGATGCTGTATCTTGTGAGGTGACTGGAGCTGCTTCAGCTGCAGTGAGTGCCTGTGATCTCTTTGTGAGGTGATTTTTATTTCTGCCACGGTTTCCTCCCAGTACCATATTTCCTGCCCAAACTTTCACAGTTTGTTCCCTGGGGCAAAAAGGTTCAAATGGATACCTTTTGAGCCTGCAGGCTCCGCTTTGTCCTTCTCTTCTCTCCTCAGCGGTGTGGAGCTCTAACAATGCATGTCTGCTCTGCTAGGCTCCGCCTCCTGCCCTCCCACATTTAAAATTTTAATCCTAAAATCATATATTTAATTCCACATTGTATTTGAATTATTTCTATGTAATCCAAACATTCTTGAAGTTTAAAAACATACTTTTTGAAGAACCCTACACATTTACTTCCTTACATTCTGTGGCACACAGTCACTATGTCCTATGAGTAGGTGCTGCTGTGTCACATATATAACAGAGCCTGCTTTGTAAACTACAGAGGAACTGAGAGGAGAAGTTTCAGGAGGTGGAGTCAGTACAGGAATCACTGCTTGCAATGTACCATGGGATATGTAGTCCTTGAAAATTGAGCAAAAGCATGCTGGTAATCCAGAAAGTTGAGGAAAGAGATGGCCAGCAGACAGACAGAACTCACAGCATGTTCAATTAAGCTTGTATTGGATTGTCAGTTTTAACTATTGTTTGTATTCTTATTACAATGCTGATGTTATAACATGAAAGTATATGCTGCGACCAGAGAACTTTTTTAAGTATAAAACACATTTTAAATACCAACAACATAACCATTACTTACCTACTGGACTGTACACATTCAGAGTTCTGCGTACAGAGATGGGCCGTTTTAGAGAAGCGTGTTCCACTTCTACAGCAAGCACGGCACCATCATCTGTATCTCTACTCGGGGTTATAGTAATGGAGCAGAGACACTCGTACATTCCAGTCCAGGATTTTCTTATCTTAACTTCCATTTCCACAGGTAACAATGTACAGCTTGCAGCTCCTTCCTCTAGAAGAGGCAGAATATGAGAATTGTCTCTCTGGCCTTCAGCCATCAGTAAGTAATCAGAAGAATTATTGGATTCCCAGGAGGTGATAAGATGTTTTTTGTCATTACGTCTTTTCAGATATACATTTATCTGGATTTCTTTTTGTCTGAAATATGTTATCTGACAGGTTAGAGTTGTTCTCTTCATATGAGTAATAGAATAATTTCCTGAGATCTCAGATACAGTAATATCACCTAGAAAACAATGAGAAGGAGTAAAATACATCTCCATTTCTTTTTACTCAACATGCCATAAGAATGTATGTAACTAATATTGCAATGGATAATTTTCTCACCACATCCCTTATAGCACAAATGCCAACCAAAAGAAAAAAGGAGTGGGACGTTTTGAAGGTGCCAAATCTCAAGGAGTAACAAAAGCTCTCATATATACTACTAAAACAATATATTCACATCACATCCACAAAAGCCCGATACTGAGTTACTTTGCCTGCAGGAGGTGTGTTACTGGCCAGATCATCAGTGAAAACAGAGGAAAAAACCTTAGAAAAAAAATGAATGAAACAACCACAGCTAATAATTGATCTGTGCAGTAATCCGGAGTGGAATTTGCCTCTGTGAAGGAACTTCCTGTAATAAAGACCGGTCTCTGCTGCTCTCTCTATTTGTACAGGAGGTTGGGGGCCACTCTGTGCAATAAAATTACACAGAGCAGGAGGTGTTTTACTGGCCAGATCACCAAAAACAAAAAAACCTGATACAGCCACCACATCTAATGATTGGTAAAATACGGATCCCATCCAATATATATGCAGAGATAGCATACAAGATATTAGTCAGCCACAGTCGTCTTCTTGCCTGGATGGTTTGCTGCTAATTTAAAGCACTGAATACTGTCTGTTCCTGGAGGAGATGTGATGGCTGATTGCTGATTATACACATTGCTGAGTGTATTTGACTCCTTAATAGAGTCCTACAACTCTGGTAAGAGTCCATCTTACACTGGGTGGTGGAGCACGCCGGTGATTTTTGGATCACGCACATCTTCTGTTTATTTTTGCACCATTATATGAACTTTACCTGCTATTTCTCTTTTTTTGGACTTTATTGGCACATTGTGGTTATTGTTTGTTCACCATACATGAACTTTTTTGTATTTTTAAGTGCTGCAATAATTTTGTTTCAATGTATTCACATACATTTCTTAGTACAATACATTGTATAAAGCAAAGATAAAAGAATACAGTACATGGTTACAGTCCGAGAGTTGTCAAAGCAGAAATATTTTCTGAACTCAATGCAGGCCAAAGAGGGGGAGGGGACCTACACAGCCCCTAGTAGGCGGGGGGATTAACATCAGAGGGGCCAAGCCCTTTTATGTAGAGCAGGGGTCTCAAACTGGTGGCCCTCCAGCTGTTGCAAAACTACAAGTCCCATCATGCCTTTGCCTGTGGGAGTCATGCTTGTAATGGTCAGCCTGGCAATGCCTCATGGGACTTGTAGTTTCGCAACAGCTGGAGGGCCGCCAGTTTGAGACCCCTGATGTAGAGTAATCATTTATAAAGGAAGTGTCTAAAAATATTCAAAGTGAGGTGTAGCCACTAGGACCATCAAAAATATAAGTCTCCAGTTTCTCAATGCGGCTCTGGCCCCCAGGCTTTGGGCCTCTGTATTACTCTATGGATTTTCTGCTTAAACCCTGTGCACACATGCGCACTGATGCTCCCCAGCTGCATTGGTGCCACAGTCATTCCCAAACCAAAAGGGTCTATGCAAAGCTGCATAATCAGTGGGTGCTGGTTGCCAAAAAATGGTGACCTAAGGTTGGAGGCTTCATCCCACCCAAAACTCTGCAAAATCTCTGGGCTCCAGGACCCAGACAGGAATTTGCCAAGTACTGAGAAAACTCCCAAGCTTGTGTATTTGTTCAAAAATGTTATTGAGCAAAACAGGTGTACAAAATTACATTTCGGTACACTCGTTGTCACAAGAAACATATTTTACAGGTTTCATGAGATGTACATTTGGTGGTACAACAAAATAGATGATATGATAGAGCACAATATAACAAGTGTAGCATTCATGGGTTCCCCGTCATACAAGGAAGTACACAAAGCTCCGATACCCTACTCAGAGTCACTGATTACTAAGCTTGCAGCAAAAAAATATATAATGTAGGATAAAAATAATGGGAAAGAAAAGGAGCCAGTCATCATCTCTCCTCTCTGCTCCTCCACACCCATTGGAGGGCTGAGCTGTGGAGGGGCGGGGAGCGGCTCGCTGAGAGGCGGAGACTGTCATCAGTCCAGGCACCTGGAGGATCCAGACTTCCGAAGTCAGAATGACGCGGTCCCTGGGCTGATTCCAGTGATGGGTCACAGGAGTGCAAAACGAATTCCACTTCTGTTTTCCCCTAAGGAGAAGCCCAGCCAAACGAGCTCAGGCTGGACTTCTCCTTTAAGCCACCTCAATCTTCAGCACATTTTAGCCACGCCCATTTTTGTCATGGTGCGCTCCGCTTGTCTTTTTCTTCTCTAGGTGTCCCTCATTCTCAAGTTCCAAAGTTGGGCGTTATGGTTACTGAAATGTAAAAGGACTCATTCTGCACTGAAGTAGCTCACTTACAGCTGTGTTTAGCACAAAATCACTTCTCTTGCACCCGGGTGGACTTTGTTTGGACTTTTATTTTTATTTTTAATTTATTTTCTGTGTATGAAATTTTGGATCATGCA
Organism: Aquarana catesbeiana; assembly: GCF_042186555.1. Classification (NCBI taxonomy): domain Eukaryota; kingdom Metazoa; phylum Chordata; class Amphibia; order Anura; family Ranidae; genus Aquarana; species Aquarana catesbeiana. The sequence continues at coordinate 10,831,046 of NC_133334.1, read as the reverse complement.
ATATGGTCATTTATTTTGTTGATTTTTGCACTCTATATAAAATGTGTATTATATGAATTTTCTGCACTATGTTTGCAATTTATCATATTAGTTTTTGCACAGTAATTTGCACATTGTATATTTGTATATGTATACGGCAGTGGATATCTGATATGATAAGATATTGAAGATAATTATGTGATTTTTATATTCACACAATATTTGTTTGACATAGCGCACTTTTACTATTTTCGTGGACAAAATCACTGACTGGAGCTTAAGAATAACTTTTAATGATAAAAGTGGAAATTTTCTGGAACAATTATATTGTTGCTGTATTTTGTGACACATCAGAAATGTATTCCTGCTATCATGTAAAGGTACTGACAGGTCCACTTTATCCTGAAGAGAGTGATTATGCCGATATTATTACAACTAACTGGAGTCCCTGGACATCGTGAAATACTCTGACATATCAATATTGGATGCTTTTTATGAAGTATTGTTATAATAGGACTAATCTCAGTTCATAGTCTTGATCTCTATACTATATGGTCACAGACATATTTTGCTTTTGAATTATATTTTACAAAGTTCAAGTTTAAGAGATCACATTGGAAGCTGATGGCAACAATTTTGTTTATTCAGTTGCATGATATAAATACAGAGCATCCGGAAAGTATTCACAGCGCTTCACTTTTTCTACATTTTGTTATGTTACAGCCTTATTCCAAAATTGATTACATGCATTATTTTCCTCAAAATTCTACAAACAATCCCCCCCATAATGACAATGAGAGAGGTTACTTAGAAATCTTTGCACGTTTTTTAAAATAAAAACAAAAAAAATCCCATGTACATAAGTATCACAGGCTCCTCCCATGTACATACATATCACAGGCTCCTCCCATGTACATAAGTATCGCAGGCTCCTCCCATGTACATAAGTATCACAGGCTCCTCCCATGTACATAAGTATCACAGACTCCTCCCATGTACATAAGTATCACAGGCTCCTCCCATGTACATAAGTATCACAGGCTCCTCCCATGTACATAAGTATCACAGGCTCCTCCCATGTACATAAGTATCACAGGCTCCTCCCATGTACATAAGTATCACAGGCTCCTCCCATGTACATAAGTATCACAGGCTCCTCCCACATACATAAGTATCACAGACTCCTCCCATGTACATAAGTATCACAGCCTTTGCTCAATACTTTGGTGAAGCTCCTTTGGCACCAATTACAGCCTCTAGTCTTTTTGAGTATGATGCTACAAGCTTGGCACACCTATTTTTGGGCAGTTTCTCCCATTCTTCTTTGCAGGACCTCTCAAGCTCCATCAGGTTGCATGGGGAGCGTCGGTGCACAGCCATTTTCAGATCTCTCCAGAGATGTTCAATCGGGTTCAAGTCTTGTCCCATAGCCACTCCTTTGCTATCTTGGCTGTGTGCTTAGGGTCGTTGTCCTGTTGGAAGATGAACCTTCGCGCCAGTCTGAGGTCCAGAGCGCTCTGGAGAAGGTTTTGTCCATTTCTGCATTAATCTTTCCCTCGATCCTGACTAGTCTCCTAGTTCCTGCTACTGAAAAACATCCTCACAGCATGGTGCTGCCACAACCATGCTTCACTGTAGGGATGGTATTGGTCAGGTGATGAGCGGTGCCTGGTTTCCTCCAGACATGACGCTTGCCAATCAGGCCAAAGAGTTCAATCTTTGTTTCATTAGACCAGAGAATTTTGTTTCTCATGGTCTGAGAGTCCTTCAGGTGCCTTTTGGCAAACTCAAGATGGGCTGTCATGTGCCTTTTACTGAGAAGTGGCTTCCGCCTGGCCACTCTACCATACAGGCCTGATTGGTGGAGTGCTGCAGAGATGGTTGTTCTTCTGGAAGGTTTTCCTCTCTCCACAGAGAAACGTTGGAGCTCTGTCAGAGTGACCATCGGGTTCTTGGTCACCTCCCTGACTAAGGCCCTTCTCCCCCGATCACTCAGTTAGCCCAGGCGGTCTGCTCTAGGAAGAGTCCTGTTTTCGGAGGTCTACAAACAATTCCTTGGACTTCATGGCTTAGTTTGTGCTCTGACATGCACTGTTACCTGTGGGATCTTCTATAGACAGGTGTGTGTCTTTCCAAATCATGTCCAATCACCTGAATTTACCACAGGTGGACTCCAATCAAGTTGTAGAAACATCTCAAGGATGATCAGTGGAAACAGGATGTACCTGAGCTCAATTCTGAGTGTCATGGCAAAGGCTGTCAATACTTATGTACATGGGATTTTTTCATTTTTCATTTTAATAAATTTGCAAAGATTTCAAACAAACTTCTTTCATGTTGTCATTATGGGGGATTGTTTGTAGAATTTTGAGGAAAAGTGAATTGAATCCATTTTGGGATAAGGCTGTAACATAACAAAATGTGGAAAAAGTGAAGCACTGTGAATACTTTCCGGATGCACTGTACAGTGTATACATTGTGTTAATGAAGAAGACATGGCCCAGTAGTTTGGCATAATTGTGAAGAAAAATCTAAACAATCACACAGAATATTGATGGATTTCTTTTGGATAATAAGATATAATGTTCATAGCTCAGATGTGATATAGACAGAAGGTATAAGCTGGCAAAATCCCCATTAAAGCAGAACTTTACCCATAACAACTTGATAAAAAATAATGTTCTTTAGCAAGGACCACTTCCGGACCGCCCACCATTGTTATACGTCGGTACTTTGAAGAGGGGTATTGTTTTTATGGCAGCAGCTACTATCACCCTGGTCAGCGGGCGGTCCGCTTCAAGATAAAAGTGGTCTCTGCAGCGGATTTGCCGTAAGATCACTTTTATCAGCGGCGGGAGAGGGCCCGCTGCGCTCTGGTGCCCTCAGCCACTTCCAGAGCCATCGGCAGCGGCGGAGGTGATCGGATCAATTCCCTAGCCTGACATGGAGACGAGTGAGGGGAAGATGGCCCCCACCCGTCTCCATATCATTGTAGGGCAGAAGCGATGTCAAAATGTCACTTCCGCACATAGCTCTTAAAGGGCCATTTTTTTTGTATTTTTTTTAAATGACAATTGTTTTTTGTTTTTTTCATTGCATTTTTAGTGTAAATATGAGATGTGAGGTGTTTTTGACCCCAGATCTCATATTTAAGAGGACCTGTCATGCTTTTTTTTATTACAAGGGATGTTTACATTCCTTGTAATAGGAATAAAAGTGACACATTTTTTTTTTAAAGAACAGTGTAAAAATAAAAAATAAAAGGTAAAATAAATAATTAAAAAAATTTAAAATTTTAAACGCGCCCCGTCCTGCTGAACTCATGTGCAGAAGCGAATGCATACATGAGTAGCGCCTGCATATGAAAATGGTGTTCAAACCACACATGTGAGGTATCACCGCGATTGGTAGAGCAAGAGCAAAAATTCTAGCCCTAGACCTCCTCTGTGACTCAAAACATGCAACCTGTAGAATTTTTTAAACGTTGCCTATGGAGATTTTTAAGGGTAAAAGTTTGTTGCCATTCCACAAGCAGGCGCAAATTTGAAACGTGACATATTGGGTATCAATTTACTCGGCGTAACATTATCTTTCATAATATTTAAAGTGTATTTTTTCCAAAAAAGTGTGCTTGTAAGACCGCTGCGCGAATACAGTGTGACAGAAAGTATTGCAACGGCCGCCATTTTATTCTCTAATGTGTTAGAAAAAAAATGTATAATGTTTGGGGGTTCTAAGCAATTTTCTAGCAAAAAAATTTTTTTTTTAACTTGTAAACAACAAATCTCAGAAAGAGGCTCGGTCCTTAAGTGGTTAATAATTATGCTACCAAAATTCAGGTGTGCTGTAAATTTCCTCCAGCGTTGCTCTTCTTGCTGGAGGCGGCCATGTTGCTGAAGCCAAGAGCCCCTGTGCAGCAGTAAATATGTGGTCTGTCAGCAGATCGGCCTCTACAAATTTGGTGCAGTGCCTAATAATAGAGAGCAACTGAGCATGTGCAGACAGGGGTGAGACAGTGTATTATTGGATTTTAAACAGTATAGACACTTATTTTTAATGTTGTACATATCTATACTGTACCAGCAAAAGGGTCCAGCCTGAAGTCATCTAACAGATCTTTGATTTCTGACTAAAGTTCCACTTTAATCTAATTTATATCTCCCTTTTGATACCCTTCTGCTCTATATTGTTTCTTTACTCTTACAGACACTTACCTGTTATGAAATATTTCCACAAAAACCTCCCATAAAAAGCCAACGGTATTAAAAAAATAATAGATAAACAAGATTTTGCAATATATATCCACGTTGGCATATCTATAAGAAAAGCACAATAGATGTAATATTAGTCACTCTCCAATGTACTGACTACACACTTATTGCTGCATCTACACAACATTTATTATACTTCAGTCACACATCTTAAACCGATCACACATTGAGGATCCGATCATTCTGGGTGATCTGGGTTCCTTTTCTGTATTTTAGTTTTTCTAGCCGGTCCCAGATTTCCAGGAGCAGCAAGGAATTGTGACCATTATTTATTCTATTGATGATTCGGTCATCACTTGTGTCTCCATGGTTGTCCATTTCTATCCTACAGATGTCTACACTGTGGGAAGAGTTTTCTTCTTCAAGTTTATTTGATTAAAAAAAAGATTTTTACTCTCGACCTCCAGATACGGCCACCTCAGGTAAGGTTACATAAGATGCTAAGAAAACAAGATGTGAACCTTGTTATGGCTCCTGGTGACAACCAATGCTGAGAGATCCTGAAGCTGAGAACAAACACTGGGAAGTTGTAATGAAGAAAAAACATTACTTTTGTACTTGTGAATTGTGCAATTTGTGAATCTACCACCCAAAATTGATCCGCCTTTACAAAACTTCACACGGAAAATGAAAAATGGTAGATGGATACTTTTTACCAAAGAATCCGAGGTTTTCTTGCTGTAAACTGAAAATTGTATTGTGGGAGGGCCCTATATTTGGAGGAATAGGATTTTCTTTAGTGGGGGGAGAATAGTACAGCAGTAGGAGAGACATAAACACTACCAAGTGCTGCTCAAAGCTCCACTGAGTTTAAACCCAGTGCTTTCCATCATTATAGGGTACTATCTTCCAAATGGTTCATTTGGTTTGACAATACCAGGGAGGGGCGTGGCTTGGGAGGAGCTGAAGCTGATTTGTCATATCATCTGACCGGGTGGTCTGCAGGTGTGCTCTACCTTGTTCCGTTTTGACAGCAGGAGGGGGAGATACAAAAGTCTGTTGAATTTTGTGGCTGGGAGAAGTGGTAGCCATGACTAACTAACACAGCATCCTCAGGTGGTGGAGGTTATGGAGAATGGAGTATTTTTATTATTTAGCAGCTACTAATGATGTTGGTTGGTGGAGTGAATGGGGATGGTGGTGTCTGTGTGTATTCTGTGATATCAGGAATGGGCAGCAAACCACTGGGCACTCTTTTGATTTTCTATATACTGTGGAGATTCTTTATATGCTTCTAAAATTGTGGGGTTTTTTTATGGTATAAATCTGTACTTATGACATATGTCATATTCTGTTATCTGTAATGATATTATGTACTGCAAATACCTTAATAAATAGTTTGTGAACCAAAAAAAATGAATGGGTAGCAGAAAGCTAAGGCTTATCCAGTCCTTGTTACTTGTAGTCAGCAGTGTTGTGCACTTTTGGGTAAAAATACTATTGGCCACACTAAACAGTCATTTAAACAGAATAAAAGATAGGAGCGCATCTGTTTGGCAAATTGAGTCAACTGTGGATCACTGGTTCACCCTACAGAAACAATAATCTATGTAAGTTATCAGCTGGGGATTTATTGACCGCGTAGCCATTGAGATAAGCTATGGCCACCCCCTCTGTCTATTGTCTATAACACTATGCTGCAGTGCTCTGCAACAGTCACAGGTAGCAGTGGGGTAAATAAAACTCCCCAGTTAATTTATTTCTTCCTGTGTGACTTCACACCTATAGCCCTCCTTATCAATAAGAAATCAGAGTGGTTCTCTTGGATTAACCTCTTCTTCACTCTAGATGGTGACTCTCAACCTAGAGTTTATTGGGTGCTAGCATTAGATAAATGAGGGCAATGCTACATTATAAATGTACAAAAAACACTCAAAAAACACTCAGTATTATAAGTAAAACAGGGGTTTGATCGGCTAATTATCTGCAGATTGTGCCACATCCTAGATTCAGAATTTAAACAAAGAAAATTCCCCTAGTGGACTTTGAAGGCACATATAAAAGAATATTTAGGAGAGTATATAAGGTGAACAACAGTTTATTCATTACAAAAAAGTTCCTCAAATAGATATCAAGCAAATAACATGAATAAAAACAGGGAATGCAGTTCCATAGATATATAGCTAGTGATACCAATACGCTTGCACCCGACGCGTTTCGGAGTTGTTTTGGCCTCCTTCTTCAGGGGTGATTGTAAGCTTTAAACAGAAATTTCTGTGTAGGAAATGGCATATGCAACATAGACATAGTAAATATACGTAAAAATCAAACCATAGAACATATAATTACAGAAATATAAACATTTTCGTTTACACTTACATTGGTATCTATAGATATTGGCTATGCATTCCAAAGGGGTTTAAAAGAAGACAACGGTATTGACACATACTGCCCATCAGACGCGTCCCCTGATCATGGTGTGTAGAGCTTTATTGAGTATATCCAAAATATTCGTATAGCCTCTATCGAGGTAGAGATAGATAGGTAGAAATATATAAAATGGTTTTACTTCCTTTCAGTAGGAAGAGAAGCCCATTAATCAAGGGCGTGCAAATGTTTGGATCTGGAATCCCACTGGGGCCAAATGCGGGTCCTGTAGGTTGTGAAAATATGTAAATAAGTGTGTGTTGGCCAAACATATAAGTAGCTAGAGTAATAGGTAAGGAGTCTTAAGATGTATCCTACCTGGTCAGCCTACAATATATGGGAAATATTTTTAAATCTTGTGACGTGACAATGGTGTATTGCAACCCACGTGAAGAATAAAAATGTGGCGCTATTCTACTCACTCTCTCCGTAGTGTCACTATTAACAGTGAATATCCTAATCTAATAAACCCTTTTAAAAGTGTGTGAATGAAACAAATATTAGTGAAAAACCATAATAAAAATGCAATGAAAACAAAAAAACACCAAACGTAATACAATAACTACAGTGACTCAGTGATGATATTGCTGAAAAATCACAAATGTGTCACTCCTATAATCAAGTGTGTAACTATTCAATATACCTACTCAGCATAAATATCGTGACTTAATAAATAAAAGTCCAAAAAATAGAAGTCCAAAAAATAGGTGCACATATGTGAAAAAAGAAAGTCCGTGATAAAGATGCAAAATAATTGTGTCACAGCAAATCCTTGTAGTTCTTGAAATTAACTTGAGCTCTCCACCACACCTCTGTGTTCAGTGCTCCCTCTCCCAATAGACAGTCTCTTACCAGCTCTGTATGCCTCCACTTTCGTATGAGGCTAACAAGCATGAGAGTTTCCAGGCAATCAGAAGGGGTTAAATGTATTCCATTCAGGGACTCGTTCCATATGCAAATGAAAAAGAACTCCCAATAGTGTGATAACGTAAAAACTTTTAATATACACACTTCAAGAACACTTCAAAAGATCCACTCACATTGTGTCAACTCTAAAACAGCACATCAAAAAAACTCCACGGCAATCTGTACACTGCAATCTCAACACAGTAACCTGGGTGGGCTTTCCTAAGGTTTTCACAAAGGGTATGCGGTCGCGGAGGACCTTGACGCTTTGCCCCCGACATGTTTCGCTACAACTGTAGCTTATTCATGGGATCCCATGAATAAGCTACAGTTGTAGCGAAACATGTCGGGGGCAAAGCCGAGTGAAGGATAAACACCAGATACTGTGTGACATAAGGAAACAAAGCGCTACGGTTCACTTGTCAGGGGAGACGGAGGGCCCATTGGAAAGCGAGCGAGGAGAGGGTGAGATAGACCCCTTTACACGCCATCGGCGTCAAGGTCCTCCGCGACCGCATACCCTTTGTGAAAACCTTAGGAAAGCCCACCCAGGTTACTGTGTTGAGATTGCAGTGTACAGATTGCCGTGGAGTTTTTTTGATGTGCTGTTTTAGAGTTGACACAATGTGAGTGGATCTTTTGAAGTGTTCTTGAAGTGTGTATATTAAAAGTTTTTACGTTATCACACTATTGGGAGTTCTTTTTCATTTGCATATGGAACGAGTCCCTGAATGGAATACATTTAACCCCTTCTGATTGCCTGGAAACTCTCATGCTTGTTAGCCTCATACGAAAGTGGAGGCATACAGAGCTGGTAAGAGACTGTCTATTGGGAGAGGGAGCACTGAACACAGAGGTGTGGTGGAGAGCTCAAGTTAATTTCAAGAACTACAAGGATTTGCTGTGACACAATTATTTTGCATCTTTATCACGGACTTTCTTTTTTCACATATGTGCACCTATTTTTTGGACTTCTATTTTTTGGACTTTTATTTATTAAGTCACGATATTTATGCTGAGTAGGTATATTGAATAGTTACACACTTGATTATAGGAGTGACACATTTGTGATTTTTCAGCAATATCATCACTGAGTCACTGTAGTTATTGTATTACGTTTGGTGTTTTTTTGTTTTCATTGCATTTTTATTATGGTTTTTCACTAATATTTGTTTCATTCACACACTTTTAAAAGGGTTTATTAGATTAGGATATTCACTGTTAATAGTGACACTACGGAGCGAGTGAGTAGAATAGCGCCACATTTTTATTCTTCACGTGGGTTGCAATACACCATTGTCACGTCACAAGATTTAAAAATATTTCCCATATATTGTTATACACTAAGTGGCAGCTATAGATAGACTTTACTAATTGATGATCATCATTTAGACTGTTTTTCCGAGGCGCAGTGGTGGTTATTCGTGTGTATGTGGGACGTTACACTTAGAAGGACCGGTTATTCAGCCTACAATATAGAAATCGAAAGGGGTCACCAGCTGATGATAGATGTAGATCAGCTGAGGCCCAAATAGCTGGAGGATCAACATAGAGAAAAAGGAATGTATCAGAACCTGATTGTGTACTTATGTCATAAAGGGGGAGAAAAGAGAGAGAGGAGGGCGGGGGAAACCAACGTCCTGAAAAAAGGTCTAAACTTTTGTCCCAACCAAAATTTGGACAAGTTTGAGATCTATAAGGATCTCCAACTATTTATACGCAAGCTTATCCTAAAAAAACTATACCACAAGCAGGAAAGACCTACCAATTTGATGCCACAGGAACACCAAGCATTAAAGCAGCTGGTGTCCCTTCTTGATGAGAATGATCCAACTGACCTCATAGATGAAATCAACCTATCTCAAATACTAGAATCTATCGAAACACCCAATGAACCCCCCAAGGGAAATATCTCCACACTTAAAAAGAAGTCCGACTTCTGCCCTGCGCCAAGTACTCATCCGAACGCAGCGGCCTTCCTAAAGCTTGTTGGCAAAGAACTAGATAAGATAAGAATTTATAATAGATCCCCTGAAAATCTCACTACAAATGAAAAGGCAGCACTCAAATCATTGTCAAAAAATGATCGCATTACAATTAAAAATGCAGATAAGGGTGGGAACATTGTGGTGTTCGATAATGAAGATTACATTAGGATGTGCAATAGACTACTGGACAACCGAGAGTGGTATCGCCCTATACCGGCGAGTCTGGTCAGTAAATATAATTGGGATTTCTATACACTGATAGACACGGCATATTCCAACTCTACTATCACTAAACCCCTATGGCAATTTATTAGAAACAACTTTCCACGTACACCGGTCTTTTATTCATTACCCAAAATCCATAAAGACATAAAAAACCCCCCCGGCAGACCTATCATCTCCGGTATAGGGGCAATCAGTGAAAATGCAAGCAAGCTGATAGACGAAGTACTGAAACCATTTGTCCATGCCCTCCCCTCCTTTGTAAAAGATACAGTGCACTTCTTACAAATTATTGACAAACAATCCCCGAACATGCTACGTTCGTTACGATTGATGTCGAATCCCTTTATAGTTCCATTCCCCATGAGAAGGGTGTAGCAGCCATAAAACATGTTCTCCGTACAGCCAGAGATTTGGACCCCACATATAGTGAGTTCATTACTTCTCTATTAGAATATATTCTTAGCCACAATGTGTTTACTTACAATGGCTCCCACTACCTCCAGGTGCAGGGGGTGGCGATGGGGACGTGTTGTGCCCCATCGTATGCCAACCTGTACCTGGGGGAGTGGGAGGCCATGTTTCTTAATGATGAGGGTCTGTCGATGTACACGGACCACATACTTGGTTGGTACCGATACATCGACGACCTTTTCATCGTGTGGGACGGATCGATCGACCTCCTTAAGGAGTGCTTGCTGAGGATGAACCGTAATGACTTTAACCTCAACTTCACTATGTCGTTTGATAAACGTTGCTTTACATTCCTTGACGTAGAGGTCTGCAGGGGCGAGGAAGGTAACATCATAAGCAAATTATACAGGAAATCCACTGCAAGTAATGCTATTTTGCATGCTAGCAGCTTCCACCCTAAACCCCTCCTCAATTCAATCCCATATAGTCAGTACCTGAGAGTAAAACGGAACTGCTCCGATAATAACACCTTCAGACTAGAGGCAAACAAACTACGTGACAGGCTACTATTAAGGGGGTATTCCCACGCGTCACTTAAACGCTCTTTTAAAAAAGCCCTGATGCAGCCAAGAGAGGAGCTACTATACCCCAAAAAAGCAAATAAACCTGATAAGAACGATACCGACACTCTCAGAATCATTACTAAATTTAACAACCAACACAGACAGGTTAGGAATATTGTGACTAAATACTGGCACATGCTACAGTGCGATCCAACACTAGGACCATTGGTCCCACAGAGACCCCTCTTTACGTTCAAAAGAACTACCTCCCTGAGAGACAAGATCACCGCCAGTGAGTTTAAGGCAGGGACTAATAAAACACACTGTAAATATAAGGGAACATTTATGTGTGGTAAATGTAGATACTGCAAATACATGCTTACAACTAAAAATCCGATTCTTCCAAATGGCCAGCCCTTCCACCCCAAACATTTTGCCAATTGCAGGACCTACGGGGTGATATACCTACTTCTATGTGAATGTACATGCTTTTATATAGGGAAAACCAAAACAGAATTCTGGAAGAGGGCATATAGACATCTAGTAAGCATGGAAACCTGCGATCCCGATCTCCCACTGGGGAGGCACACCTTAACAGTGCATAATGGCAAATGCCCAAAAATTAAATTTCTCATCTTGGATCGGGTACACCCAGAATCGAGGGGAGGGGACTGGAATAAGACACTTTTACAGTTAGAGTCCCGGTGGATATATAATTTAAGAGCCACTCAACCCCCAGGCTTAAACGAAACCATCTGGTTTAAACCCTTTCTCGAAGGTTTTTCATCAGGCGGTAGAGAGCAATAAATAAGATAACCATACAGACAATTATACATCCACACTTGGACCATAGGTCAAGTCCTTTACATCTTGCTTATAACCATTTTCTATATAGAGGGTATTGCTGCCCATTTTTCTGGTTATTCATCTATCTGTCTAGTGGACTCTCCTCTATTTGCTATTTACATCATATAGTAAAGGAGGTGCTTTAAATTCAACAATGTATGCAGTAGCTTAGCTTGGTTAATATTTATTTTCTCTTTTTCATGTCTATACAGAAGTGGGACCCTCATTATATTACAGGACACACCAGATTGTTACGTTTTGGGGATCCCGACTAAACTGCTGTCACATATTTTGTATACTGTACATTGTGATACCCTAGGCCACAATAATCCGGACTATATGTATGTATGACTTAGTGATATTCCTGGTCCCTACTTACATGATGTACTTCTCAGTTATACATCCCCTATGCCTGTTTATGTAGTCACTGTTTAATATTATATGCCCCTCCATTAAGAAACCGTCCCAACCTGTATAATACTGCCCACCAGGGTTGCTTCCCCTGTAATGGTAACTAAATTAAGTATACATGCATTTCTTTCTTTTCACAGGATGCACAACATATGTGCTTCAATTTACTGTTCTACACTGTGATCCGTTATCCGCCCGGCACACAAAGCCGCCTGAGCGACTATGGCTCACGGCGGCGCTGTGTGAGGTACAGTGTTATTTACACTGTCCTCCATCTTGCGACCCCAGCGGACATGCGCAGTCCGTCGGGGAAGCTAGACGTGCCGGCGGGTGTAGTAGGCGTGGCCACGCCTCACCGCGTTTGTGTATGCATGCGCTGTGGGGGCCTGGCGGCGCTCGCTCCACCCGGGGGGCCAGTCAGAGCGCGTTCGTCCCTCCTCCACCACTCACGATCAGCTGTTGCTTCTTCTCTATCAACAGCTGATTGGTGGGGAGGGCCTTATATACTCGGTCTTTGCTCACACCAGGCGTCATCTGCTCTGGGCAGGACTGCTGCCATACATTGTGAGTAATCCAAATACACTTATAGACTTAGATTCTACCACCAAAACTATCAGCCACAAATTTTATCTGATACCTGTGCTCTCTATGTTTCTCCCTTCCCTTCTTACTTTTTTCTTTTCTGTTTTCCCTTCCTGTTCTTCTCCTTTCTCCCCCCTCTTTCCTTCCCCCCCCTCTTTTTTTCTCTTTTCCTTTGTCTTTCCTTTCTCTTCTCTTTTCTTTCCTTCCTTCGTCTGTTCCTTCCCCCTTTTCTTTCCCCCTCGTCTTTTTTCACCTTTCTTTCTCCCCCCCTCTCTTCCCCTCTCTCTTTTTCCCCCCCTTCCCCCCTTTCCCTTTCCCCCTCCCCCCCCCCTTCCCCCCAAACCCCCCCCTCTTTCCTTTCCCCCGCCCTCCTCTCTCTCTTTTCTCCCCCTTTATGACATAAGTACACAATCAGGTTCTGATACATTCCTTTTTCTCTATGTTGATCCTCCAGCTATTTGGGCCTCACCTGATCTACATCTATCATCAGCTGGTGACCCCTTTCGATTTCTATATTGTAGGCTGACCAGGTAGGATACATCTTAAGACTCCTTACCTATTACTCTAGCTACTTATATGTTTGGCCAACACACACTTATTTACATATTTTCACAACCTACAGGACCCGCATTTGGCCCCAGTGGGATTCCAGATCCAAACATTTGCACGCCCTTGATTAATGGGCTTCTCTTCCTACTGAAAGGAAGTAAAACCATTTTATATATTTCTACCTATCTATCTCTACCTCGATAGAGGCTATACGAATATTTTGGATATACTCAATAAAGCTCTACACACCATGATCAGGGGACGCGTCTGATGGGCAGTATGTGTCAATACCGTTGTCTTCTTTTAAACCTCTTTGGAATGCATAGCCAATATCTATAGATACCAATGTAAGTGTAAACGAAAATGTTTATATTTCTGTAATTATATGTTCTATGGTTTGATTTTTACGTATATTTACTATGTCTATGTTGCATATGCCATTTCCTACACAGAAATTTCTGTTTAAAGCTTACAATCACCCCTGAAGAAGGAGGCCAAAACAACTCCGAAACGCGTCGGGTGCAAGCGTATTGGTATCACTAGCTATATATCTATGGAACTGCATTCATTGTTTTTATTCATGTTATTTGCTTGATATCTATTTGAGGAACTTTTTTGTAATGAATAAACTGTTGTTCACCTTATATACTCTCCTAAATATTCTTTTATATGTGCCTTCAAAGTCCACTAGGGGAATTTTCTTTGTTTAAACTCAGTATTATAAGTAGGCATGGGTTCGAAGTTCAGGTCAAACAACTGGTGTTCGCTCGTTTGCCGAAGAATGAACATTATGGGGTGTTCGCAGGATATTCGAGCGCCCACAGAACGCCCCATAATGCACTGCGAGATCGCAGTGCATTGCTGTATGATGACTTGCCAAAGCATGCACCTGACCTGGATGCTTTTGGCAATCCCAGCACCCTCTGTCAAGATATCCATAATTGGCCAAAGGCAGGGCAGGGTGCCTTTGGCCAATCATGGCTCAGGGGGACTAAGTCCATGCCCCAAACTATATAAGGCAGCCTACACAGTGGACCTGTGTAGTGTTGTTGGCGTAGATTGAGAGGCAGGCAGGTTATTCATATATATATATATATATATATATATATATATATATATTTATAGTCAGTCTAGTGTATATGTATGTATATATATATATATATATATAGTATATATATATACACACATATACACTCTGCAGTAGGGATGAGCTTCGAGTTCGAGTCGAACTCATGTTCGACTCGAACATTGGCTGTGTCGCCAGTTCGCCGAACAGTGAACAATTTGGGGTGTTCGCGGCAAATTCGAAAGCCACGGAACACCCTTTAAAAGTCTATGGGAGAAATCAAAAGTGCTAATTTTAAAGGCTTATATGCATGGTATTGTCATAAAAAGTGTTTGGGGACCTGGGTCCTGCCCCAGGGGACATGGATCAATGCAAAAAAAAGTTTTAAAAATGGCCTTTTTTTGGAAGCAGTGATTTTAATAATGCTTAAAGTGAAACAATAAAAGTGTAATATTCCTTTAAATTTCGTACCTGGGGAGTGTCTATAGTATGCCTGTAAAGGGGCGCATGTTTCCCGTTTTTAGAACAGTCTGACAGCAAAATGACATTTCAAAGGAAAAAAAGTCATTTAAAACTAGTCGCGGCTATTCATGAATTGCTAAAAACTGCATGGGATTTCCCCACAGGGGAACCCCGAACCAAAATTTTAAAAAAAACTGGCGTGGGGTCCCCCTAAATTCCATATCAGGCCCTTCAGGTCTGGTATGGATTTTAAGGGGAACCCCGTGCCAAATTTTTTAAAAAATTGGCGTGGGGTCCCCCCAAAAATACATACCAGACCCTTATCCGAGCACGCAACCTGGCAGGCCGCAGGAAAAGAGGGGGGGACGAGAGAGCAGTCCCCCTCCTGAACCATACCAGGCCACATGCCCTCAACATTGGGGGGGTGCTTTGGGGTAGCCCACCAAAGCACCTTGTCCCCATGTTGATGAGGACAAGGGCCTCATCCCCACAACCCTTGGCCGGTGGTTGTGGGGGTCTGCGGGCGGGGGGCTTATCGGAATCTGGAAGCCCCCTTTAACAAGGGGACCCCCAGATCCCGGCCCCTCCCTGTGTGAAATGGTAAGGGGGTACAAAAGTACCCCTACCATTTCACAAAAAACTGTCAAAAATGTTAAAAATGACAAGAGACAGTTTTTGACAATTCCTTTATTTAAAGTCTTCTTTTTTCCATCTTCTACCTTCTTTCTTCTATCTTCCTTCAGTTTTTTACTCCATCTTCTTCTTCCTCCAGTCCTCTTCATCTTCTTTTCGGGCCACTCCACATCCATGATTGGATGGGAGGCTCCTCACTAGGGATGAGCCGAACACCCCCCTGTTCGGTTCGCACCAGAACATGCGAACAGGAAAAAAGTTCGTTCGAACATGCGAACACCGTTAAAGTCTATGGGACACGAACATGAATAATCAAAAGTGCTAATTTTAAAGGCTTATATGAAAGTTATTGTCATAAAAAGTGTTTGGGGACCTGGGTCCTGCCCCAGGGGACATGGATCAATGCAAAAAAAAGTTTTAAAAACGGCCGTTTTTTCAGGAGCAGTGATTTTAAAAAAGCTTAAAGTCAAACAATAAAAGTGTAATATCCCTTTAAATTTCGTACCTGGGGGGTGTCTATAGTATGCCTGTAAAGGGGCGCATGTTTCCTGTGTTTAGAACAGTCTGACAGCAAAATGACATTTTGAAGGAAAAAACTCATTTAAAACTACTCGCGGCTATTGCATTGCAGACAATACACATAGAAGTTCATTGATAAAAACGGCATGGGAATTCCCCAAAGGGGAACCCCGAACCAAAATTAAAAAAAAAAAATGACGTGGGAGTCCTCCTAAATTCCATACCAGGCCCTTCAGGTCTGGTATGGATATTAAGGGGAACCCCGGCCAAAATTTAAAAAAAAAAATGACGTGGGGTTCCCCCTAAATTCCATACCAGACCCTTCAGGTCTGGTATGGATTTTAAGGGGAACCCCGCACCAAAAAAAAAAAAAAAAAAACGGCGTGGGGTCCCCCCAAAAATCCATACCAGACCCTTATCCGAGCACGCAACCTGGCAGGCCGCAGGAAAAGAGGGGGGGACGAGAGTGCGGCCCCCCTCCCTCCTGAACCGTACCAGGCCACATGCCCTCAACATTGGGAGGGTGCTTTGGGGTAGCCCCCCAAAACACCTTGTCCCCATGTTGATGAGGACAAGGGCCTCATCCCCACAACCCTGGCCGGTGGTTGTGGGGGTCTGCGGGCGGGGGGCTTATCGGAATCTGGAAGCCCCCTTTAACAAGGTGACCCCCAGATCCCGGCCCCCCCCCTGTGTGAAATGGTAAGGGGGTACATAAGTACCCCTACCATTTCACGAAGAAAGTGTCAAAAATGTTAAAAATGACAAGAGACAGTTTTTGACAATTCCTTTATTTAAATGCTTCTTCTTTCTTCTATCTTCCTTCATCTTCTGGTTCTTCTGGTTCTTCTGGCTCTTCTGGTTCTTCCTCCGGCGTTCTCGTCCAGCATCTCCTCCGCGGCGTCTTCTGTCTTCTTCTCCTCGGGCCGCTCCGCACCCATGGCATGGGGGGGAGGCTCCCGCTCTTCTCTTCTTCTTTTCTTCTCTTCTTCTCTTCTTCTTTTCTTCTTTTCTTCTCCGGGCCGCTCCGCAATCCATGCTGGCATGGAGGGAGGCTCCCGCTGTGTGACGGCGCTCCTCGTCTGACAGTTCTTAAATAACGGGGGGCGGGGCCACCCGGTGACCCCGCCCCCCTCTGACGCACGGTGACTTGACGGGACTTCCCTGTGGCATTCCCCGTGACGTCACAGGGAAGTCCCGTCAAGTCACCGTGCGTCAGAGGGGGGCGGGGTCACCGGGTGGCCCCGCCCCCCCCGTTATTTAAGAACTGTCAGACGAGGAGCGCCGTCACACAGCGGGAGCCTCCCTCCATGCCAGCATGGATTGCGGAGCGGCCCGGAGAAGAAAAGAAGAAAAGAAGAAGAGAAGAAGAGAAGAAAAGAAGAAGAGAAGAGCGGGAGCCTCCCCCCCATGCCATGGGTGCGGAGCGGCCCGAGGAGAAGAAGATAGAAGACGCCGCGGAGGAGATGCTGGACGAGAACGCCGGAGGAAGAACCAGAAGAGCCAGAAGAACCAGAAGAACCAGAAGATGAAGGAAGATAGAAGAAAGAAGAAGCATTTAAATAAAGGAATTGTCAAAAACTGTCTCTTGTCATTTTTAACATTTTTGACACTTTTTTCGTGAAATGGTAGGGGTACTTATGTACCCCCTTACCATTTCACACAGGGGGGGGGCCGGGATCTGGGGGTCACCTTGTTAAAGGGGGCTTCCAGATTCCAATAAGCCCTCCGCCCGCAGACCCCCACAACCACCGGCCAGGGTTGTGGGGATGAGGCCCTTGTCCTCATCAACATGGGGACAAGGTGTTTTGGGGGGCTACCCCAAAGCACCCTCCCAATGTTGAGGGCATGTGGCCTGGTACGGTTCAGGAGGGAGGGGGGGCCGCACTCTCGTCCCCCCCTCTTTTCCTGCGGCCTGCCAGGTTGCGTGCTCGGATAAGGGTCTGGTATGGATTTTTGGGGGGACCCCACGCCGTTTTTTTTTTTTTTTTTTTTGGCGCGGGGTTCCCCTTAAAATCCATACCAGACCTGAAGGGTCTGGTATGGAATTTAGGGGGAACCCCACGTCATTTTTTTTTTTTTAATTTTGGCCGGGGTTCCCCTTAATATCCATACCAGACCTGAAGGGCCTGGTATGGAATTTAGGGGGACTCCCACGTCATTTTTTTTTTTTAATTTTGGTTCGGGGTTCCCCTTTGGGGAATTCCCATGCCGTTTTTATCAATGAACTTCTATGTGTATTGTCGGCAATGCAATAGCCGCGAGTAGTTTTAAATGAGTTTTTTCCTTCAAAATGTCATTTTGCTGTCAGACTGTTCTAAACACAGGAAACATGCGCCCCTTTACAGGCACACTATAGACACCCCCCAGGTACGAAATTTAAAGGGATATTACACTTTTATTGATTGACTTTAAGCATTATTAAAATCACTGCTCCTGAAAAAACGGCCGTTTTTAAAACTTTTTTTTGCATTGATCCATGTCCCCTGGGGCAGGACCCAGGTCCCCAAACACTTTTTATGACAATAACTTGCATATAAGCCTTTAAAATTAGCACTTTTGATTTCTCCCATAGACTTTTAAAGGGTGTTCCGCGGCATTCGAATTTGCCGCGAACACCCCAAATTGTTCGCTGTTCGGTGAACTTGCGAACAGCCAATGTTCGAGTCGAACATGAGTTCGCCTCGAACTCGAAGCTCATCCCTACTCCTCACTGCTCCCGAAAAAACGGCCATTTTTAAAACTTTTTTTTTGTATTGATCCATGTCCCCTGAGGCAGGACCCGGGTCCCAAAAACCCTTTTTAAGACAATACCATGCAAATTAGCCTTTAAAATGAGCATGTTTGATTTCGAACGTTTGAGTCCCCTAGACTTCAATGGGGTTCTAATGTTTGTGCAAAGTTTTGGTCTGTTTGCAAGTTCTGGTGCAAACCGAACCGGGGGGTGTTCGGCTCGTCCCTACTCTGCAGCATCCAGTCAGTGTAGCCTAGATCTACATTCTACAGTACATTCCATGGTGTACTATTTCAACTACTTCTGGCGGTGTATTTGATATATATATGTATACAGTCTAGTGTATAGTATAATAGGCTACAGTGTAGCCTATATCTACAGTGCATTCTGTGGTGTACTGTTTCTACTACTTTTCTTGTGGTGTACACATTACACAATACAGTGCAACCGTAGTGCAGTTGCTACTTCTTTTCTGGTGGTGTACCCATTACACAATACAGCACAGCCGTAGTGCGGTTGCTACTACTTTTCTGGTGGTGTACACAGTACACAATACAGTGCAACCATAGTGCAGTTGCTACTACTTTTCTGGTGGTATACACAGTACACAATACAGTGCAGCCGTAGTGCAGTTGCTACTATTTTTCTGGTGGTGTACACAGTACACAATTCAGTGCAGTGTGGTGTTGCAAAACAAAATATACATCATGTCCGGAAGGTCACCAAGTAGAGGCAGAAGCTCACAGGCTACTAAAAGAGGGCAAGCAGCCTCTGTGTCTACAGTCAACAGTGTTGGTCGTGGACTCGTGGACATAGTGCATCCTCTGCAGGTGGCCGTGGGGCATGCTTGTCCTTTTTTTCTGCTGCTGGCTGTGTTTTTGAGCCAGAACATGCAGAAGAGTTGGTGGAGTGGATAACAAAGCCGTCCTCATCCTCCTCATCCTCTGTCACTCAGGATCAGAGTAATTTGACTTCCAATGCAGCTTCCAAAGTGGCCTATTCCACCGGCTCCTTGTTCACAGTCACTCCTTCCATAGCCCCACCATCATGCACAGAGGAGTCCCCCAAACTATTCAAACACAGTGTTGGGTACATGCTGCTGGAGGATGCGCAGCCGCAGCATACGGCCAAGTTTGCTCCAGTGACAAGGAGGGAGGGGATGATGAGGTCACTGACTCTACTTGGGTGCCTGATAGAAGAGAGGAGGAGGAGGAGGAGGCACAACTCCAATGAGGCAGGATGTCCTCTAGGGGGCAGTTTAAGGGCAGCCACCCTACTGCATCACACCGCAAAGCAGAGCTCCACAGGTACAGACTCCCCGCTGATTTTGAAAAGTTCCTTGGTGTGGGCCTTTTTTGACATGTATGCAGCAGATCTCACTGTTGCAGTTTGCAACCTATGTCTGAAGCGGATTAAGCGTGGCCAGAACAGCAGCCGCTTGGGCACCACATGCTTGACCAGACATATGACGACCTCCCATGCAGTCCGTTGGCCACAGCACTTGAAAGACCCACATCAAAGAAAAATGCAGCCTTCTCCTTGCTCCTCATCTGGGATCTCCAACCCCACTATACCTCCAGTCCTCTCAAAAATCTTCACTGAGAGGAATGAAGGTATAGCAATAGGTGTCCCAGGTACTTGCAGCCAATCTGCTATCAGTACACCTTCATCTGATTTTAGCAGGCAAATTTCCCTACCCCAGTTGCTAAACCGTAAACAGAAATTTGGTCCCAGCCATCCACATGCTCAGCGTCTGAATGCTAGCTTGGCCAAATTGCTAGCACTGCAACTGCTGCATTTTCAGCTGGTAGACTCTGCCCCCATTTGTGAATTTGTGGAATGTGCTGTACCTCAGTGGCAGGTTACAAAATGCCATTTCTTTTCACGGAAGGCCATTCCGGCTCTCTACCTGCATGTGGAAGGCAATGTTTTGGCCTTGTTGGACGGGGCAGTCATCAGTAAGGTGCATATTACCGCTGACTCATGGTCTATCAGGCATGGGCAGGGATGTTACCTTTCCTTCACGGCGCACTGGGTAACTCTGCTGGCAGCTGGGAAGGATGTAGGACAGGGTTCAGTATTGTTGGAGCTTGTTCCGCCACCGCGCCTCCAAAATGCTAGTGGTGATTCTGCCACAGCTCTCTCCTCCACCCCCTCTTCTTCTTCCTCTATGGCCTCTTCTGCAAATTTCTCCTCTGAACCAGCGGTGCCCTGTAAGCGTTCAAGGGCCTACGCAAGCACTCAGGCAAAAAGATGCCATGCAGTGCTTGAGTTGGTCTGCTTAGGAGACAGGAGCCACACTGGGGCAGAGATTCTATCAGCTCTGCAGGGGCAGGCTCAGAGGTAGTTGACGTCATGCCAGCTTTAGCCAGCAATGGTTGTATGTGACAATGGCACCAACCTTCTCTCCGCCCTCTGACAGGGACACTTGACCCATGTCCCATGTTTGGCACAAATCCTGAATTTGCTGGTGCAGTGGTTCTTGAGCAGGTACCCAGGCTTACAGTATCTCCTGAGGCAGGCCAGAAAGTCTGTGGTCATTTCCGCCAGTCATACAATACCAGTGCTTAGCTGGCTGACATTCAAAGGGAATGCAACCTGCTCACCAACCGCCTCATTTGTGACATGCCCATCAGGTGGAACTCAATGTTGGCAATGCTACAGCGGCTGCACTCACAGCAGAGGGCCATCAATGAGTACCTGTGTGAGTATGGCACCAGGACAGGGTCAGGGGAGCTTGGCTTTTTTTGCCACGCCAGTGGCTACTGATCAAGGATGCACGCACTGTCCTGTCACCATTTGAGGAGGCCACGAGGATGGTGAGCAGTGACAATGCATGCATCAGTGATACTGTCCCTCTTGGTCTTCCTACTGGAGCACCGCTTTGTGGAATAATGGACAGGGCACTTGAGGCAGAACAGCGGGAGGAAGAGGAGGACTTCCTTACCTCTCAAGGCCCCCATTATCCAGATAGTATTCCTGTGGGCCCGCCAAACACACAGGAAGAAGAGGAGGAGGATTGTGTCAGCATGGATATAGAGGATAACACTCAGCAGCAGTCTTCAAGGGATGGTTTTCAGTTCCCAGAAACCCAAGGAGTTGTACGTGGTTGGGAGGAGATAGTTCCTAAAAACGTCATCCTCAGTGACCCAGAGAACTCACAATTAAATGCATCTGCAAACTTATGCTGCATGGCCTCCCTGATTCTGCAAAGCCTGCTAAAGGACCCTGGATTTGTGGTATCAAGGAGAGGGATCATTACTGGCTGGCAACCCTTCTTGTTTCACGTTACAAGTGTAAGGTTGCAGAACTCATCCTGCTTTCACAGAGGGAGCAGAGGATGAAACATCTTCAGGAGGCCATGAAGAAAGGTTTGTGTAATGTGTTTCCTGACCCTGGGAGGTTACAATTTCCTGGTGCTGGACAATGTGTTGTGAGACTGCGTTCAGTCAGAGGAAGAGCGGTGGAGAAGGTGGCCAGCTGACTGATTATTTTTGAGTCCTCAGCACCAAGGTTTGATCGGTTCAAGCAACCATCACCAGGGTCTGCATTACATGGTGCATGAATATCTTGGGGCAAGAGCAGACTTGGAGACCTTTTCAACAGACCATCCACTGGGTTACTGGGTCTTGAGGATGGACCACTGGCCAGAACTTGCTCAATATGCAATTGAGCTACTGGAATGTCCTGCATCCAGTGTTCTTTCTGAATGCACATTCAGTGCTGCTGGAGGGTTTGTAACAGATCACGGATGCACCTGTCCACAGACTCCGTTGATATGCTCACATTCATAAAAATGAATCAGTCTTGGATCAGCAGAAGCTATCAAGCACCTGATGCTGATGTAACAGATTGATTTTTCTATGTATGTGGGATCCCTTGAAGACTGCCTATGCTGAGTGACTATCTGATTCCTCCTCAATCCTGATGATGCTAGCTTCCAACAATATTTTTGGTGTAGGGCACCACCACCAAGGCCCAATTTTTCTGCTCCTGTTTAACAGGGGCATGTAATTACAATTTTTGATCAAATATTTCACAGCAGGGCCCGTTCCTGCGTCCAACAAGAGTATCTGTGAGGGGTTACAGTGTTGTGGCACCACCACACCCAAAGGCCCAATTTTTGTGCCCCTGTTTAACAGGGGCATGTAATTACAATTTTTCATATAATATTTAACAGCAGGGCCCACTCCTGCACCCACCAAGAGTATCTGTGAGGGGTTACAGTGTTGTGGCTCCACCACCACCACTGCCCAAGGCCAAATTTTTCTGCCCTTGTTTAACAGGGGCATGTAATTACAATTTTTGATCAAATATTTTTTACAGCAGGGCCCGTTCCTGCGCCCACCAATAGTAACTGCGAGGACTTACAGTGTTGTGGCACCACCACCACTAAAGGCCCAATTTTTCTGCCCCTGTTCAACAGGGGCATGTAATTACAATTCTTGATCTAATATTTCACTGCAGGGCCTGTTCCTGCACCCACCAAGAGTAACTGTGAGGGGTTACAGTGTTGTGGCACAACCACCCAAGGCCAAATTTTTCTGCCCCTGTTTAACATGGACATGTAATTACAATTTTTGAAATAATATTTAACAACAGGGCCTGTTCCTGCACCCAACAAGAGTGAGGGGTTACAGTGTTAACACCTAAGGCCCAATTTTCTGCAGAGTATATAGGGCTGGCCGTATAGTGTATATATACTTCTGTTCAGAGTATATAGTGCCTGGGCCCCCCCCACACCATTTTTTTTTAATTTGGGTGCAGGGTTCCCCTTAATATCCATACTAGACCCAAAGAGCCTTGTAATGGGCAGGGGGGGGACCCATGCCTTTTTCTCAATGATTTTCATCTATATTGCCTGAACCCGACAATACATTACACCTGCAAGCAGTGTTAAATGACTTTTTTTCCTTTTAGAAATGTAATTTTGCTGTGGTATTGTTCTAAATACGGGAAAACTGTGCCACTTTACAGGCATACTATAGACACCCCCCAGGCACGATATTTAAAGGAATGTTTCATTTTTGTTGTTTCACTTTAAACATTCTTAAAATCACTGCTACCGAAAAAACGTCTTTTTTTAAAACTTTTTTTGCGTTTATACATGTCCCCTGAGGCAGGACCCGGGTCCCCAAACACTTTTTAGGGCAAAAACTTGCATTGAAGCCTTTAAAATTAGCACTTTTGATTTTTCACGTTTGTGTCCCATAGACTTTAACGGTGTTTGCGTGTTCGAACAAATTTTTTTGCATGTTCGGATGTTCTGGTGCGAACCGAACCGAGGGGTGTTCGGCTCATCCCTAATTGTAAGAAATGAAAGAGGTAGTAAACCGCATAAAAAAAATTAAATTGGCCCCAGGCAGTTTAAGTCATTGGGATTGATTTACTAAAGGCAAATAGTCTGTGCACTTTGCAAGTGCTCTTGCTCCAGAGCTTAGTAAATGAGGTAAAGCCTCACTTTCCAAAGAATACCCAATCACATGCAAGGAAAAAAAAACAAAGAAATGTTTGCTTGCTCGTGATTGGTTGATAGAAGTCAGCAGAGCTTCTACTCATTTACTAAGCTCTGGAGCAATTGCACTGTGCAAAGTGTACAGTCTATTTGCCTTTAGTAAATCAACCCCAGTATGTGTTCGTATGCATCGCATAATAGCACATTATGACAGACTTACCGGAAAATGAAGCAATCAAGCAGCGCGCTGTCACCGCTAAAGGTGCTTCCATCTACACGCGGTCTTCCTTCCAGGCTTGCGGGTTTCCACTATATGAATGGGCGAGCTGGTGATGACGCATGCGCATGGGAGTCGCTATTTATGGACAGTTCTTCAGAGCGCATGTGCCGGTGATGTCACCGGATGCATCTGAAGTACTTATGTTCTAAACGGTACACATTTAGGAGATATTTACTGTACCTATAGGTAAGCCTTTTTATAGAAAAAATGAAAATTACCACGCAAGATGAATAATTTAAATAGGTGAATGAAGAGCAGCGGCTCTAAGTGAGATACACACAGATTCAAAAAATAATAAAGGAAGGGGAGCCGTGCTAACCAATGTTCCAAATTATTACATACATAAGCAAATATATATTATATATTGATTATCAATTGAATTAGTAACAATGAATGAATATATGATCAAAATATAATTTATG
Organism: Aquarana catesbeiana; assembly: GCF_042186555.1. Lineage (NCBI taxonomy): Eukaryota > Metazoa > Chordata > Amphibia > Anura > Ranidae > Aquarana > Aquarana catesbeiana. The sequence continues at coordinate 10,806,380 of NC_133334.1, read as the reverse complement.
AATAAATAAGTCCATCAACCACAGGTGAATCTGCGTAACTTGAATTGATCAAATGACTTGTAACAACTCCCAAACACCACTACAGACTCGTGTACCTCCTCCACATAGAGTGCGTGCTTACCGGAAGGCAAGCTAAATTAGCTTGCGGCTATCAACCCAGCCAGGGCCTTTATCCAGGGGGTGTTAAGATACTAGCTCACAAGTAAATTCCTTGCATGGCATCCTAAATGGGCAAGACACCCGCCAATCAAACCAGGAAGACTCGATGATCCAGTTTCCGTGGACATGGGCCAGGCAAATTTGTGTTTCGTCACAAGCTGAGGTCATCCTGGGGCCCAAGCTGACATCAGCTTGTGACGAAACACGCGTCAGGAGGAGTGGCGTGCTGACGTCATTGCATTGTGATCTCAAGAGGATGGGTGTTTGTTAGCCGGCCGTTTTTTTAAACTTGATACTATTTATCTCGCTTCTTGCGTAAGTGCAACCTTTAATTGTAATAAAACCTGTGTGTTTTGATTTAGACTATGGTGAATTCTTTCCTTTTTGGGTAAATTTGCCTGGCCCATGTCCACGGAAACTGGATCTTCAAGTCTTCCTGGTTTGATTGGCGGGTGTCCTGCCCATTTAATGCAAGGAATCTAATTGTGAGCTGGTATCTAAACACCCCCTGGATAAAGGCCCTGGCTGGGTTGATAGCCGCAAGATAATTTAGCTAGCCTTCTGGTAAGCATGCACTCTATGTGGTGGAGGTTCACGACTCTGTAGTGGTGTTTGGGAGTTGTTTCAAGTCATTTGAACGATTCAAGTTACGCACATTCACCTGTTGTTGATGGACTTATTTATTCATAATTTTATATTTTTATCATATATTCATTCATTGTTACTATTTCAATTGATTATATATATATATATATATGTATGTATGTATGTATGTATGTATATATATATATATATATATATATATATATATATATATGTATGTATGTATGTATGTATATATATATTATATATATAGATAGATAGATATAGATATAGATATAGATATATATATATATATATATATATATATATATATATATATATATATATATATATATGGCTCCCCCTCCTTTATTAAGCCTTATTATAGGCTTACCTATAGGTAAAAATCATACATGAGAGTTTACATCCACTTTAATAAACAATAACAGTCTAATGTGGCATCACTAAAAAAATAAACATGCCATTGAGACTTCCTGCAGAAGGCTCCCCTGTCCACCAAAGTTTTGATGTCAAATCCAGCTCTTCTGTCTTGTGCTGTAAAGTATTATACTATATATAGTATTGGCTGATAAATGGCTTACATTGTCCACCAGCTTTTGGACTTCTCAGGACATCGACATACTTACCACTAAAATCCACCATGAAGTATGTTAAAAAACAAACCAAAATTATTTCTGATATATAGAGGGCACTAAGAAAAACTCTTATCCATGGTCTCCATCCTATAAAAGAAAAGCACAATAAATGTCATTTTAATTCTACATGTCTGGAAATTATTCCCAAACAACACTGACTATAAACCGATATCTACAATGTTTCTTTAACTTTTACCAGCTACACATCTGAAACTGGCCAACTGTGAGGATTGGATTGTATAACTCTCTATAATCCAAAAAAATTTCATACTTATCGCAAAGTGTATGGACACACTTAATATATATATATATATATATATATATATATATATATATATATACATAAATAACAATACATATCAGGAAAAATAAGTGCTGAAAATAATTTGTACAGCTGCCTAAATAAATAGCATTGTGTGATGTTATCTCATTAGCATTTAGAGATCACAAACTCCTTCAGAACAGAGCCATTAGCATTGAATGTAATGGAAATGTGGCCATTTTATTGCGATGCCACCACTACAGTTCAAAGGGGCTGCCACTTAGAAAGGGGCCCTATATTTTAGGAATGACTGGCCACTAGGGATGAGCCGAACACCCCCCTGTTCGGTTCGCACCAGAACATGCGAACAGGAAAAAAGTTCGCTCGAACACGCGAACACCGTTAAAGTCTATGGGACACGAACATGAATAATCAAAAGTGCTAATTTTAAAGGCTTATATGCAAGTTATTGTCATAAAAAGTGTTTGGGGACCTGGGTCCTGCCCCAGGGGACATGGATCAATGCAAAAAAAAGTTTTAAAAACGGCCGTTTTTTCAGGAGCAGTGATTTTAATAATGCTTAAAGTCAAACAATAAAAGTGTAATATCCCTTTAAATTTCGTACCTGGGGGGTGTCTATAGTATGCCTGTAAAGGGGCGCATGTTTCCTGTGTTTAGAAAAGTCTGACAGCAAAATGACATTTGGAAGGAAAAAACAAATTTAAAACTACCCGCGGCTATTGCATTGCCGACAATACACATAGAAGTTCATTGATAAAAACGGCATGGGAATTCCCCACAGGGAAACCCTGAACCAAAATTTAAAAAAAAAAAAAAATGACGTGGGGGGGTCCCCCTAAATTCCATACCAGGCCCTTCAGGTCTGGTATGGATATTAAGGGGAACCCCGGCCAAAATTAAAAAAAAAAAATGACGTGGGGTTCCCCCTAAATTCCATACCAGACCCTTCAGGTCTGGTATGGATTTTAAGGGGAACCCCGCGCCAAAAAAAAAAAAAAAAAAAACGGCGTGGGGTTCCCCCAAAAATCCATACCAGACCCTTATCCGAGCACGCAACCTGGCAGGCCGCAGGAAAAGAGGGGGGGACGAGAGTGCGGCCCCCCCCCCTCCTGAACCGTACCAGGCCACATGCCCTCAACATTGGGAGGGTGCTTTGGGGTAGCCCCCCAAAACACCTTGTCCCCATGTTGATGAGGACAAGGGCCTCATCCCCACAACCGTGGCCGGTGGTTGTGGGGGTCTGCGGGCGGGGGGCTTATCGGAATCTGGAAGCCCCCTTTAACAAGGGGACCCCCAGATCCCGGCCCCCCCCCCTGTGTGAAATGGTAAGGGGGTACTTACCCCTACCATTTCACTAAAAAACTGTCAAAATAGTTAAAAATGACAAGAGACAGTTTTTGACAATTCCTTTATTTAAATGCTTCTTCTATCTTCCTTCATCTTCTTCTTCTTCTGGTTCTTCTGGCTCTTCTGGTTCTTCCTCCGGCGTTCTCGTCCAGCATCTTCTCCGCGGCGTCTTCTATCTTCTTCTCCTCGGGCCGCTCCGCACCCATGGCATGAGGGGAGGCTCCCGCTCTTCTCTTCATCTTCTTCTTCATCCTCTTCTCTTCTTCATCTTCTTCATCTTCTCTTCTTTTCTTCTCCGGGCCGCTCCGCATCCATGCATGAAGGGAGGCTCCCGCTGTGTGACGGCGTCTCCTCGTCTGACAGTTCTTAAATAACGGGGGGCGGGGCCACCCGGTGACCCCGCCCCCCTCTGACGCACGGTGACTTGACAGGACTTCCCTGTGACGTCACGGGGAATGCCACAGGGAAGACCCGTCATGTCCCGTGCGTCAGAGGGGGGCGGGGTCACCGGGTGGCCCCGCCCCCCGTTATTTAAGAACTGTCAGACGAGGAGACGCCGTCACACAGCGGGAGCCTCCCTCCATGCATGGATGCGGAGCGGCCCGGAGAAGAAAAGAAGAGAAGATGAAGATGTGGCCTGGTACGGTTCAGGAGGGGGGGGGCCGCACTCTTGTCCCCCCCTCTTTTCCTGCGGCCTGCCAGGTTGCGTGCTCGGATAAGGGTCTGGTATGGATTTTTGGGGGAACCCCACGCCGTTTTTTTTTTTTTTAATTTTGGTTCGGGGTTTCCCTGTGGGGAATTCCCATGCCGTTTTTATCAATGAACTTTTATGTGTATTGTCGGACCGGCAATTCATTAATAGCCGCGGGTAGTTTTAAATGAGTTTTTTCCTTCGAAATGTCATTTTGCTGTCAGACTGTTCTAAACACGGGAAACATGCGCCCCTTTACAGGCATACTATAGACACCCCCCAGGTACGAAATTTAAAGGGATAATACACTTTTATTGTTTGACTTTAAGCATTATTAAAATCACTGCTCCTGAAAAAACGTCCGTTTTTAAAAATTTTTTTTGCATTGATACATGTCCCCTGGGGCAGGACCCGGGTCCCCAAACACTTTTTATGACAATAACTTGCATATAAGCCTTTAAAATTAGCACTTTTGATTTCTCCCATAGACTTTTAAAGGGTGTTCCGCGGCATTCGAATTTGCCGCGAACACCCCAAATTGTTCGGTGTTCGGCGAACTTGCGAACAGCTAATGTTCGAGTCGAACATGAGTTCGACTCGAACTCGAAGCTCATCCCTACTGGCCACAAAGCATTTATCATATATACTCGAGTATAAGTCGAGTTTTTCAGCACATTTTTTTGTGCTGAAAGTGCCCCCCTCGACTTATACTCGAGTCAAGCACTTTTCTGCAACAAAAAATGTAATTTTCCGAACTACTTTGGGGCCCTGTATCTCAGGGCCATTTAATGCTAGGAACCCCAGTGTGGTGTGGTGTGAAAACCCAGTGGAACTGGTCCCATAACATATCCAAAGATGGAGTTCCTAGCACCAAGTGGCCCCGAGATACAGGGCCCCAAATCCGGTTCAGAAAATGTCATTCTCTGCTGCAGAAAAGTGCTTGACATTTGCTTGACATTTTCTGAACCGAATTTGGGGCCCAGTATCTCAGGGTCACTTGGTGCTAGAAACCCCAGCTTTGGATATTTTATGGTGTTAGTTCCACTGGGTTTGCACACCAAATTTGGGGTTCTTAGCACTAAGTGGCCCCAAGATACGGGGCCCCAAATTCGGTCAACTGTGTCCATCTGCAGCAATGTCATTTTGGGACCCTTTGGGTTCAGAGACCCCAAATTTTGGCTGCAGCTAGGGGGCATCTAGGAACCCTTAACTACCGAGTTTGAAGTTTGGGGGACCTATGGCTGCAAATGGGCACAGTGAGGCATGCAAATGGGCACAGTGAGGCTGCAAATGGGCATTGTTGACCCTCTTTTCCACTTACAATAGCTGTGCATTTCTTACTCTCGTCTTATACTCGGGTCAATAAGTTTTTCCCATTTTTTTGTGGTAAATTAGGGCCTCGACTTATACTCGGAACGACTTATACTCGAGTATATACGCTATGTAAAATGTCAGACATATTTTCAGATAGGGATATCCATATTGTACCAAAAAGAAAGGTTTCAGTCTTCAAGTAAGAGGGCCCCTGCCCTAGGGTCTATACCAGCAGTGGTCAACTTACTTGATGTTGAGGGCATCAAGCAAATACTCTTATGTGAATGTAATGCTACAGAATGTAGTAAATTGTACTGTGTGTGTAATTATTATTGTGGGGTTCAGTTTCAAGAGAAGAGTTCTCAGAGAGGTGATCCAAGCTGCCTGTAAGGTTAAGGGCTTCCTGCCTTTATTGGTCATATAACAAACAAAAATAATTCCCTTGGTGAGGTCAGTTAAGGGTGCTGCAATTGTGGCAAAGTTTGGAATGAACCTCAGATAATACCCAACCATGCCTAGGAAGATTCTTACATGTTTCTTGGTGGCAGGAGTGTGCGAGTCTCTAATGGCTTCTACCTTATGGACTTGGGGTTTGATTAGGCCCTGCCCAATGGTGTATCCCAGATACAGGGCCTCTTCTAACCCTATGGCACCTTTCTTTAGGTTTGCGGTTAAGCCGGCATTTCTAATGGAAGTTATGACAGCCTGCACTTTAGGTAAGTAATTTTCCCAATCTGTGCTCCAGATAACCACATCATCTGGATAGGCTGCTGAATAGCATCAATGTGGTCTAAGAATCTCATCCATCATCTCCTGGAATGTAGCAAGAGCTCCATTTAACCCAAAGGGCATCCAGACATACTGCCACAAGTCCTCTGGAGTTGCAAAAGCTGTTTCTTATTTTTCTTCCTCTGTCAGAGGAGCCTGCCAATACCCTCTAGTGAGATCAAGGGTGGGTATGTACCTGGCGGGGCCCAACTTCTCCACTAATTCATCAACTCGAGGCATGGGATAGGTGTCACACTTTGACACTTCATTCAGTTCCTGGAGTCATTGCAAAATCTTTAGAACCCATCTGGTTTGGGAACCAAGACTATAGGACTACAACATTCACTTTTGGACTTCTCTATCAGCCCAAAGTTGAACATCCTCTGTACTTCTTCAGCTACTGCCTGTCTGTGGGCCTTGGGAATATGATACGGCTTAAGCCGCACCCGAACCAGTGGCAATGTCATGTTTAATTACATTTGTGCAGCCTTCAACTTTGAGAAGAAACCTTTATTACACTGTAGAAACTCTCTCACTTCCTGCTGTTGTGACACCGACATAGACTTAGGTATCTGAACCTCACTTATGCCTTCCTCTTTCTTTAGTGGCTGATCACCCAGGGCTAGGAGGGCTTCCCTATCTTTCCAGGCTTTGATTAAATTCACATTATAGATCTGTTTCTTCTTCTGCTTGTCTGGTTGATATACCTTAGTTTACTTCCCCAACATTTTCCAGTATTTCATAGGGTCCTTGCCACTTAGCTAGGCACTTACTTTCCACCGTAGAAATTAAAACAAGCAGGCAATCCCCAGATAGAAAGTTCAAACCTTAGCCAACCTATTGTACATTCGACTCTTTGCTTCCTGGGCTTGCTGCAAGGTGTTCTTGAACAAGGGGCATTACTGAGGAAATTATATCCTGCATGGCTGAGATATGCTCTATGACATTCCGGTAGGGAGTAGTTTCATTTTCCCAGGTTTCTTTTGCAATATACAGCAGCCCTTGGCGTTGCCTCCCAGAAGTTCAAAGGGTGAGAACCCCATGGAAGACTGTGGGACCTCTCTCATTGCAAACAACAAATATGGCCGAAGACAATCCCAGTCTCTCCCGTCTTTATCAACCACCTTTTTGAGCATACTTTTTAGGGTTTTTGTCAAACCATTCTACCAAGGGTGGTAAACTGAAGTATGCAGCTGCTTAATATTGAACAATTTGCACAACTCTTTCATTACTAGGGATGGGCTATCTGTTCGAGTCGAACATGAGTTCAACTCGAACATTGGCTGTTTGCCTGTTCACCCGTTCGCCGAACAGCGAACAATTTGGGGTGTTTGCGGGAAATTCGAAAAGCTGCGGAAAACCCTTTAAAAGTCTATGGGAGATATCTAAAGTGCTAATATTAAAGGTTAATATGCAAGGTATTGTCATAAAAAGTGTTTGTGGACCCAGGGTCCTACCCCAGGGGACATGTATCAATGCAAAAAAAAGTTTAAGTTTAATAATGCTTAAAGTGAAACAATAAAAGTGAAATATTCCTTTAAATTTCGTACCTGGGGGGTGTCTATAGTATGCTTGTAAAGTAGCGCATGTTTCCTGTGTTTATAACAGTCCGAGAGCAAAATGACATTTCTACACATACACTGGTTTCCCAGTGACGAGTACAGGTGACCCCACCCCCCTCTGATGCAACGCAGGATTCCATTGCATCAGAGGGGGCGGGGTCTCCTGTACACATCAATGGATAGCCCCGGCGTTTCCCCTTGTCAGAGGGGGACGGGGTCACGTGACGGGTGGCCCAACCCTCAGCTACATAAGAGCTGTCAAGCTGGCACCGCGTCATTGGCTGGGTGCCTCCCGTGGAGGCGGGATCCTGTGCGGGTTCCTCGCTGGAGTCGCTTGAGATTATCCATCGCTGGAGATTATCCATCGCTGGAGATCGAGAAATGGATTACATCGCTGGAGTAGGAGCATGGATTTATTGGATTACATCGCTGGAATCTATTTTTTATTTTTTATTTTTTTATTTTTAACCACTTAACGACCGCCTCACGCCGATGTATGTTGGCAAGGTGGCACGGGCAGGCAGAATCACGTACATATACATGATCTGCTTCCCGGGGGCGGGGGGTCTGATCGGACCCCCCCCCAGTGCCCGAGGCGGTCGGCTATTGTACAGCGGTGATCGGAGATGAGGGGGAGACCATCCGTTCGTGGCCCCCCCCTCGCGATCGCCGCCGGCCAATAGAATCATTCCTCTGCTGCTGTATGCTAAACAGCAGCAAAGGAAATGATGTCATCTCTCCTCGGCTCGGTATTTTCCGTTCCGGCGCCGAGGAGAGAAGACTGCATTGTGAGTGCACAACACACTACACACACAGTAGAACATGCCAGGCACACAAAACACCCCTCTTTACCCCCGATCCCCCCCGATCACCCGCTTATCACCCTTCCCCCCCGTCACACTGACACCAAGCAGTTTTTTTTTTTCTGATTACTGCATGGTGTCAGTTTGTGACAGTTACTGTGTTAGGGTAGTTACTGTTAGCCCCCTTTAGGTCTAGGGTACCCTCCTACCCCCCCCTAATAAAGTTTTAACCCCTTGATCACCCCCTGTCGCCAGTGTCGCTAAGCGATCATTTTTCTGATTGCTGTATTAGTGTCACTGGTGACGCTAGATAGGGAGGAAAATAATTAGGTTCGCCATCAGCGTTTTATAGCGACAGGGACCCCCATATAATACCTAATAAATGTTTTAACCCCTTGATTGCCCCCTAGTTAACCCTTTCACCACTGATCATCATATAACTGTTACGGGTGACGCTGGTTAGTTCGTTTATTTTTTATAGTGTCAGGGCACCCGCCGTTTATTACCGAATAAAGGTTTAGCCCCCTGATCGCCCGGCGATGATATGCGTCACCCCAGGCAGCGTCAGATTAGCGCCAGTACCGCTAACACCCACGCACGCAGCATATGCCTCCCTTAGTGTTATAGTATCTGAACGGATCAATATCTGATCAGATCTATACTAGCGTCCCCAGCAGTTTAGGGTTCCCAAAAACGCAGAATCAGTGGAATCAGCCCAGATACCTGCTAGCACCTGCGTTTTGCCCCTCCGCCCGGCCCAGCCCACCCAAGTGCAGTATCGATCGATCACTGTCACTTACAAAACACTAAACACATAACTGCAGCGTTCGCAGAGTCAGGCCTGATCCCTGCGATCGCTAACAGTTTTTTTGGTAGCATTTTGGTGAACTGGCAAGCGCTAGCAGCCTAGTACACCCCGGTCGTAGTCAAACCAGCACTGCAGTAACACTTGGTGACGTCGCGAGTCCCATAAGTGCAGTTCAAGCTGGTGAGGTGGCAAGCACAAGTAGTGTCCCGCTGCCACCAAGAAGAAGACAAACAGGCCCGTCGTGCCCATAGTGCCCTTCCTGCTGCATTCGCCAATCCTAATTGGGAATCCACCACTTCTGCAGCGCCCGTACTTCCCCCATTCACATCCCCAACCAAATGCAGTCGGCTGCATGACAGGCATTTTCTTTATGTCTTCCTGAGTACCCCTACCCAACGAACCCCCCCAAAAAAGATGTTGTGTCTGCAGCAAGCACGGGTATAGGCGTGACACCCGCTATTATTGTCCCTCCTGTCCTGACAATCCTGGTTTTTGCATTGGTGAATGTTTTGAACGCTACCATTCACTAGTATTCACTGAGTATTAGCGTAGGGTACAGCATAGCACAGACTAGGCACACTTTCACAGGGTCTCCCAAGATGCCATCGCATTTTGAGAGACCCGAACCTGGAACCGGTTACAGTTATAAAAGTTAGTTACAAAAAAAGTGTAAAAAAAAATATATATGTATAAAATAAAAAAAAATAGTTGTCGTTTTATCGTTCTCTCTCTCTCTATTCTCTCTCTATTGTTCTGCTCTTTTTTACTGTATTCTATTTTGCAATGTTTTATTGTTATTATGTTTTATCATGTTTGCTTTTCAGGTATGCAATTTTTTATACTTTACCGTTTACTGTGTTTTATTGTTAACCATTTTTTTGTCTTCAGGTACGCCATTCACGACTTTGAGTGGTTATACCAGAATGATGCCTGCAGGTTTAGGTATCATTTTGGTATCATTCTTTTCAGCCAGCGGTCGGCTTTCATGTAAAAGCAATCCTAGTGGCTAATTAGCCTCTAGACTGCTTTTACAAGCCGTGGGAGGGAATGCCCCCCCCACCGTCTTCCGTGTTTTTCTCTGGCTCTCCTGTCTCAACAGGGAACCTGAGAATGCAGCCGGTGATTCAGCCAGCTGACCATAGAGCTGATCAGAGACCAGAGTGGCTCCAAACATCTCTATGGCCTAAGAAACCGGAAGCTACGAGCATTTCATGACTTAGATTTCGCCGGATGTAAACAGCGCCATTGGGAAATTGGGAAAGCATTTTATCACACCGATCTTGGTGTGGTCAGATGCTTTGAGGGCAGGGGAGAGATCTAGGGTCTAATAGACCCCAATTTTTTCAAAAAAGAGTACCTGTCACTACCTATTGCTATCATAGGGGATATTTACATTCCCTGAGATAAAAATAAAAATGATCAAAAAAAACAAAAAAAATAAAATGAACAGTTTAAAAATAAGATAAAAAAGAAAAAAAATAATAAAGAAAAAAAAAAAGCACCCCTGTCGCCCCCTGCTCTCGCGCTAAGGTGAACGCAAGCGGTGGTCTGTCGTCAAACGTAAACAGCAATTGCACCATGCATGTGAGGTATCACCGCAAAGGTCAGATCGAGGGCAGTAATTTTAGCAGTAGACCTCCTCTGTAAATCTAAAGTGGTAACCTGTAAAGGCTTTTAAAGGCTTTTAAAAATGTATTTATTTTGTTGCCACTGCACATTTGTGCGCAATTGTAAAGCATGTCATGTTTGGTATCCATGTAGTAGGCCCAATATAGTGTGTTTTAGTGCATTAAAATTTAAAAAAGTGTGTTTTTTCCTCAAAAAATGCGTTTGAAAAATCGCTGCGCAAATACTGTGTGAAAAAAAAAATTAAACACCCACCATTTTAATCTGTAGGGCATTTGCTTTAAAAAAAAATATATAATGTTTGGGAGTTCAAAGTAATTTTCTTGCAAAAAATAATAATTTTTTCATGTAAACAAAATGTGTCAGAAAGGGCTTTGTCTTCAAGTGGTTAGAAGAGTGGGTGATGTGTGACATAAGCTTCTAAATGTTGTGCATAAAATGCCAGGACAGTTCAAAACCCCCCCAAATGACCCCATTTTGGAAAGTAGACACCCCAAGCTATTTGCTGAGAGTCATGTCGAGTCCATGGAATATTTTATATTGTGACACAAGTTGCGGGAAAAAGACAATTTTTTTTTTGCACAAAGTTGTCACTAAATGATATATTGCTAAAACATGCCATGGGAATATGTGAAATTACACCCCAAATACATTCTGCTGCTTCTCCTGAGTACGGGGATACCACATGTGTGAGACTTTTTGGGAGCCTAGCCGCGTACGGGACCCCAAAAACCAAGCACTGCCTTCAGGCTTTCTAAGGGCGTAAATTTTTGATTTCACTCTTCACTGCCTATCACAGTTTCGGAGGCCATGGAATGCCCAGGTGGCACAAACCCCCCCAAATGACCCCATTTTGGAAAGTAGACACCCCAAGCTATTTGCTGAGAGGTATAGTGAGTATTTTGCAGACCTCACTTTTTGTCACAAAGTTTTGAAAATTGAAAAAAGAAAAAAAAATGTTTTTTCTTGTCTTTCTTCATTTTCAAAAACAAATGAGAGCTGCAAAATACTCTCCATGCCTCTCAGCAAATAGCTTGGGGTGTCTACTTTCCAAAATGGGGTCATTTGGGGGGGGGTTGTGCCATCTGGGTATTTTATGGCCTTCAAAACTGTGATAGGTAGTGAGGAGTGAAATCAAAAATTTACGCCCTTAGAAATCCTGAAGGCGGTGATTGGATTTCGGGGCCCCGTACGTGGCTAGGCTCCCAAAAAGTCCCACACATGTGGTATCCCCGTACTCAGGAGAAGCAGCTGAATGTATTTTGGGGTGCAATTCCACATAGGTCCATGGCCTGTGTGAGCAATATATCATTTAGTGACAACTTTTTGTAAATATTTTTTTTTTTGTCATTATTCAATCACATGGGACAAAAAAATAAATATTCAATGGGTTCAACATGCCTCTCAGCAATTTCCTTGGGGTGTCTACTTTCCAAAATGGGGTCATTTGGGGGGTTTTGTACTGCCCTGTCATTTTAGCACCTCAAGAAATGACATAGGCAGTCATAAACTAAAAGCTGTGTAAATTCCAGAAAATGTACCCTAGTTTGTAGACTTTTGCGCAAACCAATAAATATACGCTTATTGACATTTTTTTACCAAAGACATGTGGCTGAATACATTTTGGCCTAAATGTATGACTAAAATTGAGTTTATTGGATTTTTTTTATAACAAAAAGTAGAAAATATAATTTTTTTTCAAAATTTTCGTTTTTTTTCCGTTTATAGCGCAAAAAATAAAAACCGCAGAGGTGATCAAATACCATCAAAAGAAAGCTCTATTTGTGGGAAGAAAAGGACGCAAATTTTGTTTGGGTACAGCATTGCATGACCGCGCAATTAGCAGTTAAAGCAACGCAGTGCCAAATTGGAAAAAGTCCTCTGGTCCTTAGGCAGCATAATGGTCCGGGGCTAAAGTGGTTAATAAAGGACTTGTCCCAAGCCGTCTCCTGTGGTTTTTTAACATTTTGACACTTTCTTTTTGTGAAATGGTAGGGGTACAATTTGGGCCGGGATCTGGGTGTCCCCTTTGTTAAAGGGGGCCTCCAGATTCTGATAATCCCCCCGCAGACCCCCACAACAACTGGGCAAGGGTTGTGGGGATGAGGCCTGGTATGGTTCAGGAGGGGGGGCACTCTCTCGTCCCCCCCTCTTTTCCTGCGGCCTGCCAGGTTGCGTGCTCGGAGAAGGGTCTGGTGTGGATTTTTGGGGGGAACCCCATGCCATTTTGTTTTTAATTTTGGTGCGGAGTTCCCCTTAATATCCATACCAGACCTGAAGGACCTGGAAATGGAATTTTGGGGGACTCCCACGCAATTTTTTTTTTTTTCAATGACTTTCAATGACTTTTAAGTGTATTGTCAGGACCGACAATTCATTAATAGCCGGCACTAGCGCTAGTACTTTTAAATTTTCTTTTTTTTCCTTCAGAAATGTCATTTTGCTCTCGGACTGTTATAAACACGGGAAACATGCGCTACTTTACAGGCATACTATAGACACCCCCAGGTACGAAATTCAATTTAAAATATTTCACTTTTATTGTTTCACTTTAAGCATTATTAAAATCACTGCTCCCGAAAAAAAACGCAGTTTTTAAAACTTTTTTTCGCATTAATACATGTCCCCTGGGGCAGGACCCGGGTCCCCAAAGACTTTTTATGACAATAACTTGCATATTAGCCTTTAAAATTAGCACTTTTGATTTTTCATGTTCGAGTCCCATAGACTTTAACGGTGTACGCGTGTCTGAACAAATTTTTTACCTGTTCGCATGTTCTGGATGCGAACCGAACAGGGGGGTGTTCGGCCCATCCCTATTCATTACCTTTGACATAAAGGGAGTCCCTTGGTCGGTTAGGATTTATTTTGTATGTGGAACAACTGTCTGGGGATCGTCTTAGAGGAAGTGGGAACATCCTCGGGATACAGGGGGCATAGTCCATGACCACAAGGACTATGATGGCCACTAGCAGACTTAACTACTGGCCCTATCAGATCTATGGCAATTCTGTCAAAGGGAACCTCAGTCACAGGCAATGGCACCAGTGGGCTTCGGTAATGGGGCATAGGGGCTGCCCTTTGACACTTAGGGCTTGACTCACATTTTCACATCGGCATGTATCCCAGGCCAAAAGAAACGCTATAAGATACGTTCCTTGGTCTTTTCATAGGCCAGGTGACCCCCCATAGGATGTATATGGGCCAGGTACAACACTGTCCTCCTATAAGGGCCAGGTACCACGAGTTGTTCCACAATCTCTCCCAGAATTTTGTGAACCCAATACAACATGTCATGTTTAGGGAAGATCCCAATGTTCGAGTCGAATGTAAGTTCGACTCGAACATCGGGTGTTCGCTGAATAGCGAACAATTTGGGATGTTCGCGGTGAATTCGAAAGCCACGGAACCCCCCTTAAAAGTCTATGAGAGAAATTCAAAGTGCTACTTTTAAAGGTTAATATGAAAATTATTGTCATAAAAAGTGTTTGGGGACCTGGGTACTGCCCCAGGGGACATGGATCAATGCAAAAAAAAGTTTTAAAAACGGCCGTTTTTTCAGGAGCAGTGATTTTAATAATGCATAAAGTCAAACAATAAAAGTGTAATATCCCTTTAAATTTTGTACCTGGGGGGTGTCTATAGTATGCCTGTAAAGGGGCACATGTTTCTTGTGTTTAGAACAGTCTGACAGCAAAATGACATTTCGAAGGAAAAAAAGCCATTTAAAACTACCCGCGGCTATTGCATTGCCGACAATACACATAGAAGTTCATTGATAAAAACGGCATGGGAATTCCCCACAGGGCAACCTCGAACCAATATTAAAAAAAAAAAAATGACGTGGGAGACCCCTAAATTCCATACCAGACCCTTCAGGTCTGGTATGGATATTAAGGGGAACCCCGGCCAAAATTTATAAAAAAAAATGACGTGGGGTTCCCCCTATATTCCATACCAGACCCTTCAGGTCTGGTATGGATTTTAAGGGGAACCCCGCGCCAAAAAAAAAACAAAAAAACGGCGTGGGGTCCCCCCAAAAATCCGTACCAGACCCTTATCTGAGCACGCAACCTGGCAGGCCGCAGGAAAAGAGGGGGGGACAAGAGTGTGGCCCCCCCCTCCTGAACCGTACCAGGCCACATGCCCTCAACATTGGGAGGGTGCTTTGGGGTAGCCCCCCAAAAAACCTTGTCCCCATGTTGATGAGGACAAGGGCCTCGTCCCCACAACCCTGGCCCGTGGTTTTGGGGGTCTGCGGGCGGTGGGCTTATCGGAATCTGGAAGCCCCCTTTAACAAGGGGACCCCCAGATCCCGCCCCCCCCTGTGTGAAATGGTAAGGGGGTACTTACCCCTACCATTTCACTAAAAAACTGTCAAAAATGTTAAAAATGACAAGAGACAGTTTTTGACAATTCCTTTATTTAAATGCTTCTTCTTTCTTCTTTCTTCCTTCATCTTCTTCTGGTTCTTCTGGCTCTTCTGGTTCTTCCTCCGGCGTTCTCGTCCAGCATATCCTCCGCGGCGTCTTCTATCTTCTTCTCCTCGGGCCGCTCCGCACCCATGGCATGAGGGGAGGCTCCCGCTCTTCTCTTCATCTTCTTCTTCATCCTCTCCTCTTCTTTCTTCTTCTCTTCTTCATTTTCTTCTCCGGGCCACTCTGCATTCATGCTGGCATGAAGGGAGGCTCCCGCTGTGTGATGGCGTCTCTTCGTTTGACGGCTCTTAAATAACGGGGGGCGGGGCCACCCGGTGACCCCGCCCCCTCTGACGCACGGGACATGACGGGACTTCCCTGTGGCATTCCCCGTGATGTCATGTTTAGGGGGTCTCCCACGTCATTTTTTTTTTTAATATTGTTTCGGGGTTGCCCTGTGGGGAATTCCCATGCCGTTTTTATCAATGAACTTGGCTTTTTTTTCCTTCGAAATGTCATTTTGCTGTCAGACTGTTCTAAACACAGGAAACATGCGCCCCTTTACAGGCATACTATAGACACCCCCCAGATATGAAATTTAAAGGGATATTACACTTTTATTGTTTGACTTTAAGCATTATTAAAATCACTGCTCCTGAAAAAACGGCCGTTTTTAAAACTTTTTTTGCATTGATCCATGTCCCCTGGGGCAGGACCCAGGTCCCCAAACACTTTTTATGACAATAACTTGCATATAAGCCTTTAAAATTAGCACTTTTAAATATTAATGTTCGTGTCCCATAGACTTTAACGGTGTTCGCGTGTTCGAGCGAACTTTTTTCCTGTTCGCATGTTCTGGTGCGAACCGAACAGGGGGGTGTTCGGCTCATCCCTAACTGCAGCTAACTGAATCAATTGACTGCCTGACATAGATTAGAAACAGTACACTAGGAACGGACTGCAGTGAAATCAAGCTAAACTGGATACAGTGGATATATATATATATATATATATATATATATATATATATATATATATATATATATATATATATATATATTAAATACACTGCAGCTAACTGCATCAACTGCCTGCCTGAAGTACTGTAGATTAGAAATAGTACAGCAGGAATGGTCTGCAGTGAGATCTAGCTAACTGAATAAACTGCCTGCTCAAAGTAAATGAAATTACGCACTCTCTCTCTCTCTCTCTCTCTCTCTATCTCGCTATACGCAAGCAACACACTACACAGGACCAATGTGCAGGCGGCCTTATATAGTGTGGGGCATGTACTTAACCCCCTGAGCCATAATTGGCCAAAGGCACCCTGCCTTTGGCCAATTATGGCTCTGTTTGCTTACAGCGCTGTGATTGGCCAAAGCATGTGGGTCATAGGGCATGCTTGGCCAATCATCAGCCAGCAATGCACTGCGATGAAGCAGTGCATTATGGGCCACTCGAATTTGGCGCGAACGGCCCATAATGTTTGATCTTTGTAGAACGATCAAAAAGCTGATGTTCAAGTCGAACTCATGTTCCACTCGAACACACAGCCCATCCCTAAAGCTGGATCAGCTGTTCTAGGTCCACAAGCCGAGTATGGACCAGGGTAACAAGACTACAAGAGTCCAGGAGAGCATGCACACTTTTCCCCCGTATGTTTACAGTAGAGTTTGGCATGTCTGGATCTGCAACTAAGCCTGACCGAGCAAACAAGGACAGGCATCAGACTACGCCAAGGGCCCTTGAACCTGTAGACCCCACAATGAGGTCTTCTGCAGCAAAATAGCATTCCACCAGCATAACCAGATCATCCTTTGTATTTGGATCAGCTTGTCTCACCGACCTCTGCAACCTCAGGCGATAGAGCTCTCAGAAACTGGTCCATCGCAACACTCTCTCCACTATTTAGGGCCCTTTGAGAAATTCAGGCTGCAGCCACTGATTGACCAGGTTGATTAGGTCATACATTCAGGAGCAGGGGGCATCTTTCTGCCTTGAAACTCTGCTGTGTTCTCGCTGCGCTCTCACTGCTACTGTGACCCCCAGACACTTTTAGTATCTCATAATCTCGGGCATCCTCAGCAGTCAAGTCAAAGTATACCTTTTGGGAATCCCCTGCTAACAGTGGTGCCACAAGTGCAGCCCAGTGGTCTTTAGGCCAGGCCTGCCCCTCAGCTGTTCTCTCAAAAGTACATATGAAGGCCTCCAGATGATCGTGGGATGTCATGTTTTGTAGAAGGTGACTCTTGGTGCCTGGCAGGGTGTCACCAGGGGACCCTGTGGAGACAGTCTGAGCTGGAATCTGCTGTAATACTTCTGCTAAGGCCTGTCTGTCTTTCACGGCTGCCTGAGCCAAAGCAGTCACTTGAGCCTCTGTTGCTTGAGCCAGGGCAGTTACTTAAGCTCCAGCTGCCTGACCCAATGCAGTTACTTGTACTTCCGTGCTCGCCATCTGAGCAGCTAACATTCTATTTGTTTCTTGCTGTGCATCATTACTTTGGACCAAAGTCTTGATCAGGTCCTCCATGTTTCAGATTCACAATTACACTGCAGTACACTGTACCTTTAAGTGGTATAGAGGCACACTGCTGTCCTTTTTAACACCGCTGACACAACTCCTTTCAGCAAGGATCAGTAGAGGGATTGCACAGCATCCTCCACTAATTGTGGGGTTCAGCTTCAAGAGGAGAGTTCTCAGAGAGGTGATCCAAGCCGCCTGTAAGGTTACGGGTTTCCTGCCTGTCTTCCTGCCTGTCTTTATTGGTCAGTATTAGGGATGAGCTTCGTGTTTGAGTCGAACCCATGTTCGACTCAAACATTGTGTGTTCGGCCATTCGCCGAGTTGCGAACGCTATGGGCCGTTCGTGCCAAATTCGAGTGGCGCGTCACGGCCCATAATTCACTGCGGCATCGCAGTGCATTGCTGGCTGGGGTGGCTTTGGCCAATTATGGCTCAGGGGGTTTAGTACACGCCCCACGCTATGTAAGGCCACCTGCACATCGGCCCTGTGTAGTGTGTTCCGGCATTGAGAGACAGAGAGGCAGTGTCATTTGATTTAAGTTAGATAGATTAGGCAGGACAGTCAGTCAGTTAGCTGCACTTACAGTGTATTGTGTATATATATGCATCCCAGGTGTTTATATATATATATATATATATATATATATATATATATATATATATATATATATATACACACACACTGTATTCAGTTTAGCTAGATCCGTTCCTATTATAATCTTCCTACTGACAGGCAGGCGTTACAGTATTTACAGCTACCTGAAGAAAATTGCTGGTGTTCTTCTGATCCTATTAGTACCACAGTCAGGCAGCTACAGTATTTACAGTTAGTGCAGTGTGACCTCTGCACAGTGTTCAGCTAAAGCTACAAGTTAGTGTAGTGCAACCTCTGCACAGTGTTCTGCTAAAGCTACAAGTTAGTGTAGTGCGACCTCTGCACAGTGTTCAGCTAAAGCTACAAGTTAGTGTAGTGCGACCTCTGCACAGTGTTCAGCTAAAGCTACCTGTAGAAGGTTGGTGTTGTTTTCCTGATCCTGTCACTACCGCAGGCAGATACAATATTTACACGCTAGTGTAGTGCGACCTCTGCACAGTGTTCAGCTAAAGCTACCTGTAGAAGGTTGGAGGTGTTTTCCTGATCCTGTCACTACCGCAGGGCCATCTTAACAGCATTATAGGCCCCCGGGCAATACAGTGCACTGGGGCCCTGTCTACACAAGCATGCACGAGAATAAAAATGCAAATGATCAATAAGGCTATATTTATTGGTACTTCCAACAAAATCAGTGTTTAAACATTAACACAACGTTTGGACAATATAACACGAGTTTGATGGGCACAGTGGCAGCTTTTGATGGGCACAGTGGCAGCTTTTGATGGGCACAGTGGCAGCTCTGATGGGCACAGTGGCAGCTCCGATGGGCACAGTGGCAGCTCCGATGGGCACAGTGGCAGCTTTTTGATGGGCACAGTGGCTACCTTTGATGGGCACAGTGGCAGCTTTTGAAGGGCACAGACAGTGGCTGTGTTTTATACACAACTTGAACTTACTTAAGTAGACAGTGTTAGACTTACTTGAGGCTGCCGGCCAGGTGCAGTACAGTGTGTCACTCACAGCAGAAAGGCAGCGCCAGCTATCAAGGGCCGTCTTTCTGCTCCGCTCCCTCTCCACGCTGTCTGAAGAACATGGCAGAGGTGGGCGGAGCTTGTTCACTAGCAGCTGGGGCGGCCGCGGCACGCTATGAATGCTGGGGGCGGCCACAGCCTCTGACTGATGTCACTGGTAGCTAGCTAGACGCCAGGCGGCCGGTGATTCTAGCAAGTGAGCCACCAGTGCAGTCAGTCAACTTAAGCAGCAGATTGCAGCGCTGAGGATCGGCCCTGGATGGGGCCCTCCAGACAAGTGGGGCCCCCGGGCAACTGCCCAGCGTGCCCAGTGGAAAAAATGGCCCTGCACTACCGCAGACAGCTACATTATTTACACGTTAGTGTAGTGCGAACTCTGCACAGTGTTCAGCTAAAGCTACCTGTAGAAGGTTGGTGTTGTTTTCCTGATCCTATCACTACCACAGGCAGCTACATTATTTACACATTAGTGTAGTGCGACCTCTGCACAGTGTTCAGCTAAAGCTACAAGTTAGTGTAGTGCAACCTCTGCACAGTGTTCAGCTAAAGCTACCTGTAGAAGGTTGGTGTTGTTTTCCTGATCCTGTCACTACCGCAGGCAGCTACATTATTTACACGTTAGTGTAGTGCATCCTCTGCACAGTGTTCAGCTAAAGCTACAAGTTAGTGCAGTGCGACCTCTGCACAGTGTTCAGCTAAAGCTACAAGTTAGTGTAGTGCGACCTCTGCACAGTGTTCAGCTAAAGCTACCTGTAGAAGATTGGTGGTGTTCTCATACTAATAATATTACAGGCAGGCAGTTGATATTGCTAGCTTCAATATATATATATATATATATATATATATATATATATATATATATATATATATATATATTCCAGCTTAGTGCAGCTACATCTCACTGCAGGCCATTAGTATGTCTGGAAGGCCAACAAGGAGAGGCAGACAGTCACAAGCCAATAAAAGAGGGCAAGCAGGCTCTGTGTCTAGAGGCAACAGTGCTGGTCGTGGAGACAGTGCATCCTCATCAGCACGTGGTCGTGGGACACGCTTGGCCTTTTTTTCGGCAGCTGGTCGTGTTGAGGCGCAACATGCGGAAGACTTTGTCCAGTGGATGACCAAGCCGTCCTCATCCTCCTCATCCTCTCTCACCCATGCTTACGGTACTTTGGCAAAGCAGCTGCCAACGCGGCCTCTTCCCTCGGCTCAATGGCATCAGTGACTCCTTCCCTAGCCCCACCATGTCCTTCGGAGGAGTCCCTCGAACTGTTTGACCACAGTGTTGGGTACATGCTCCAGGAGGATGCCCAGAAGGCTCTGATGATGATACTGAGCTAGATGAAGGCAGTAATGTGAGCACTGACAGAGGGGGTGCCCAAGAAGAAGGACAGCAATCTGGCAGTCATGTTCCCCTCGCTGAAGCATACTGCCAGGTTTGCTCCAGTGATCAGGAGGGAGGGGATGATGAGGTCACTGACTCAACCTAGGTGCCTGATAGGAGAGAGGAGGAGGAGGAGGCACATCACTGACGAGGCAGGATGCCCTCCAGGGGCCAGTCTAAGGGCAGCACAATGACTGCATCACACCTCAGAGCTCCGCATGTGCAGGGCACTGCTGTCTCTGTGCGTTATTCCAAAAGTTCTTTTGGTGTGGGCCTTTTTTGAGACAAGTGCATCAGATGGCACCGCTGCTATTTGCAACATATGTCTCAAGCGTATTTCGCGTGGCCAAAACATCTCCCACTTGGGTACCACATGCTTGACCAGTCATATGTTGACCTGCCATGCAGTTCATTGGCAAGCGTACCTAAAAGACCCACACCAAAAAACAAAGAGGACCTCTCCTTACTCCTCATCAGCTGGGATCTCCAACCCCACTATACCTTCAGTCCTCTCTGAGACCTGCACTTAGAGGAATGAAGGTGTAGAATTAGGTGTGTCACAGCCAAGTACTTGCGGGCAATCTGCTATCGGTACACCAACATCAGATTGTACCAGGCAAATTTCCCTGCCCCAGCTGCTGCACCGCAAAAAGAAGTTCACTCCCAGCCATCCACATGCCCAGCGGTTGAATGCTAGCTTGGCAAAATTGCTTGCACTTCAACTGCTACCTTTTCAGTTGGTAGACTCTGCCCCCTTCCGTGAGTTTGTGGAATGTGCGGTTCCTCAGTGACAGGTTCCCAAACGCCACTTTTTCTCATGGAAGGTGATTCCGGCTCTCTACCAGCATGTGGAAGGCAATGTCTTGGCCTCGCTGGACAGGGCGGTCAGCGGTAAGGTGCATATTACAGCTGACTCATGGTCCAGCAGGCATAGACAGGGATGTTACCTAAGTTTCACGGTGCATTGGGTGACTCTTCTGGCAGCTGGGAAGGATGCAGGACAAGGTGCAGTAGTGTTGGAGGTTGTTCCGCCACCATGCCTCCAAAATGCCACTACTAGTGATTCTGACACACTTCTCTCCTCCACCCCTCCTCTTCTTCTTCCTCCATGGCCTCTTCCTGTGCTTTGTCCTTGGAACCAGCGGTGCTCCGTAGGTGTTCAAGAGGCTACGCAAGTACGCAGGCCAAAAGATGCCATGCAGTGCTTGAGCTGGTGTGCTTGGGGGACAGGAGCCACACTGGGGCAGAGATTCTGTCAGCTCTGCAGGGGCAGGTTCAGAGGTGGTTGACGCCACGCCAACTTAAGGCAGGAATGGTGGTTTGCGACAATGGCACCAACCTCCTCTCTGCCCTCCGACACTAACAAATGACCCATGTGCCCTGTTTGGCTCACGTCCTTAACTTGGTGGTGCAGCGGTTCTTGGGCAGGTACCCGGGCTTACAGGATGTCCTGAGGCAGGCCAGGAAAGTCTGTGTGCATTTCCGCCGGTCAAATAATGCCAGTGCTCGGCTGGCAGACCTCCAAAAGGAATTTAACCTGCCCAAGAACCGCCTAATCTGTGACATGCCCACCAGGTGGAACTCAACGTTGGCCATGCTGCAGCGGCTGCACACGCAGCATAGGGCCATCAATGAGTACCTGTGCGACTATGGCACCAGGACAGGGTCAGGGGAGCTTGTTTTTTTTTCCCCATGCCTGTGGGCTATGATCAGGGTTGCATGCACTGTCCTGTCACCATTTGAGGAGGCCACGAGGATGGTGAGCAATGACAGTGCATGCATCAGTGACACTGTCCCCCTTGTCCACCTGTTCAAGCACACGCTACGTGGAATAATGGACAGGGCACTTGAGGCAGAACAGAGGCAGGAAGAGGAGGACTTCCTTAGCTCTCAAGGCCCCCTTTATCCAGACAGTGTTTCTGCGTGTCCGCCGATCACACAGGAAGAGGACGAGGACGAGGACGAGGATGAGGAGGATTGTGTCAGTATGGAGGTGGAGCCTGGCACTCAGCATCAGCAGCAGTCTTTAAGGGATCATTTACAGTCCCAAGAAACACATGGACTTGTACGTGGCTGGGAGGAGGTGGCTGCGGATCATGTCGTCCTTGGTCACCCAGAGGACTCCGGACCGAATGCCTCAGCAAACCAAGGAGAAGGAACAATACTGGCTGGCAACCCTCCTTGATCCACGTTACAAGGGTAAGGTTGCGGACCTTATCTTGCCATTGCAGAGGGAGCAGAGGATGAAACATCTTCGGGAGGCCTTGCAGAAAGGTCTGTGCAATGCGTTCCCAGAGACTGGGAGGTTACAAACTCCTCTTTCTGGACAATGTGTTGCTGAGGCTTCGGTCAGTCAAAGAAGGAGCGATGGAGAAGGTGGGCGTCTGACCGATGCGTTCAAACAATTTTTTAGTCCGCAGCCCCAAGGTATGATCGTTTCCAGGCAACCATCGCCAGCGTCTGTTTTACATGGCGCAGGAATACCTAGGGGCAAGATCTGACTTGGACACCTTTACCACCGAAAATCCTCTGGGTTACTGGGTCTTGAGGATGGATCACTGGCCAGAGCTTGCACAGTATGCAATTGAGCTACTGGCCTGTCCTGCATCCAGCATTCTTTCAGAACGCACATTCAGTGCTGCTGGAGGCTTTGTAACCGAACACAGAGTGCGCCTGTCCACCGACTCGGTTGATCGACTGACCTTCATAAAAATGAATCAGTCTTGGATCACCACCAGCTACCAAGCACCTGATGCTGATGTAACCGAATAATTTTTTTTTGAAATGTCAGATCCCTTCAAAGACTGCCTATGCTGATGCTGAGTGACTATCTTGTTATGCTGGGTAATTATCCTCTTCCTCCTCAATGATCATGCTGATAGCTTGTAAGAACATTTTTGGTTCTGGGCGCCGCCACCAGTGCCTAAGGCCCAATTTCTCAGCCCCTGTTTAACAGGGGAGTGCAATTACAAATTTTGATGCAATCCCTTGCAGCAGAGCTAGTTCCTGCGTTCCAACTAGAGTATCTGTGAGGGGTTGCAGTGTGGTGGCACCAGCACCAGTGCCTAAGGCCCAATTTTTCAGCCCCTGTTTAACAGGGGCGTGTAATTAAAATTTTTGATGCAATTCTTTGCAGCAGGGCTAGTTCCTGCGCTCCAACTAGAGTATCTGTGAGGAGTTGCAGTGTTGTGGCACCAGTGCCTAAGGCCCAATTTCTCAGCCCCTGTTTAACAGGGGCGTGTAATTACAATTTTTAATGCAATTTTTTGCAGCAGGGCTAGTTCCTGCGTTCCAACTAGAGTATCTGTGAGGGCTTGCAGTGTTGTGGCACCAGCACCAGTGCCTAAGGCCCAATTTTTCAGCCCCTGTTTAACAGGGACATGTAATTAGAATTCTTGATCTAATATTTCACAGCAGGGCCCGTTTCTGCGCCCACCAAGAGTAACTGTGAGGATTTACAGTGTTGTGGCACCAGCACCACCACCACCAAAGGCCCTATTTTTCTGCCCCTGTTCAACAGGGGCGTGTAATTACAATTCTTGATCTAATATTTCACAGCAGGGCCCTGTGAGGGCTTACAGTGTTGTGGCCACAACAACATCTAAGGCCCAAATTTCTGCAGAGTATATAGGGCAGGCCCCTACTTTCATATATCCAACTTACAAATGACTCCTACTTGCAAACGGAAGGAGACAACAGGAAGTGAGATGAAATCTACCCCTAGGAAGGGAAATTCTCTTCTGTAAGAGTTAATATGGGGAAAAACGTTTCTCCTTTACACTGATGCTTTATCACCAATCCTTGTTTCACTAAAAACCCCACATTTTCAAAAAGCATTTGTCATTGGGACAAACCTACAGTCCCTGTCTTATTTGCACCGCCTGTATACTGCTTTTCAGAGTATATAGGGCCTGGGGGCCCCACACCTTTCCTTTTTTAATTTTGGTGCGGGGTTCCCCTTAATATCCATACAAGACCCAAAGGGCCTGGTAATGGACTGGGGGGTACCCATGCCATTTGTCTCACTGATTTTCATCCATATTGACAGGACCCGACATTACATTAAAGCCGCAAGCAGTTTTAAATGACTTTTATTCCTTTAAAAATGTCATTTTGTGCAGGGACTGTTCTAAGCACAGGAAACACACGCCACTTTACAGGAATACTATAGACACCCCACAGGTACGATATTTAACGGAATATTTCACTTTTTTTTTTACTTTAAGCATCATTAAAATCACTGCTTCCGAAAAAACTGACGTTTTTAAAACTTTTTTTTGCATTGATACATGTCCCCTGGGGCAGGACCTGGGTCCCCAAACCCTTTTTAGGACAATACCATGCAAATTAGCCTTTAAAATGAGCACTTTTGGTTTAGAACGTTCAAGTCCCATAGACGTCAATGGGGTTCTAACGTTCATGCGAATTTTCGGTCCGTTCGCAGGTTCTGGTGCGAACCGAACCGGGGGGTGTTCGGCTCAGCCCTAGTCAGCATGTATAACAAAAAAAAAGAATTCCTGTGCAGGGGTAGTAAACACAGTCCAAAAAAAGTCCAACAAACAGTTTAAGCCTCCTGTCTGATAAATAGACCTCGCTGGGCCTGCTCCAATCCTGCAGGCATGTAAACTCACAGCCTGCTTGTCTCTTTTCTCAGTACCAGCACATATTGACCCAGTGAACACAAATTATACCCCAGGTACAGAGCAATGTGTGGCCATAGCTTAACCCATTGCCTCCTGCTACAGACCTCTCACTGCCATTTACCTCAAGAATCTGTGGCAGATCCACTCCATTGACAACTGGCAGCGGCTGTTTGTCACAATAGATATATTTATCAAGATTAATAGAGTTGGCAAACTATTCCTATGCTAATTTCATAGCTCCCAACTGTCCCTGATTTCGAGGGACTATCCCTGATATGGAACAATGTCCCTCTGTCGCTCTTTGCTCCTCGTTTGTCCCTCATTTTGGTCTGATCCATATAGTTGTACATAAAATGCACTTTTTATCTTTCAAATAGTGTTTCCCGTTGCAAAACATTTCATCCAATTTCTAAATTGCTGCATGTGTAAATTTAAAAATCCAGTATAAAGAAATAGTAGTGGTACAAAAGCACTTGTGGGTTTAACTAATAATTTTTTTGTATAATTTTTTGTATAATTTGTATAATTCTCCTTTAGGGGGTCATAGCAGAGGGTGTGTCCTATGCCTATTTACTTTTGCTAATAGGCGTCCCTTGTTCCCATCTCAGAAAGTTGGGAGGTATGTAATTCTACTCAAAACTTTAACAATCGGCCAACATGGGCAATTGTTTACTTCCTGGCCCTGGGCAATGGGGGTTATAAACACTGCAGCTGTCCTCAACTGGTCTTGATTAACAACAAGATCAAAAGTATTTGGTCAGCCAATCAGAGACACCTGAGAGATCAATAACTGTTTTTTCAGGGTGTTGGGGGGGGGGGGGTTGCTATCTGTTAAGAAAGGGATCATGATCCAAGTATTTATTATAAAAGAGCAGCTGTAGACTATAGTACACATTATTGCATGCATGGAAGCTACATAGTTGCATAATGTAGTTTGGACATACAGTTTATGCTGGATGGGTGGAGTGCCTCTTGCTTTGACAGAAAAGGACTGAGTATTTTGAATAGAATTCTGAAGGCCTCTGTTCGTTTTTATACTTGTGAGTATTTTGTGGACTTTGTCATCTGTTTTGGGATCGAATACATGCTTCTCTCTGAAGAACCAAGTTTCTGCAGAGATTCATTTGGATTAGCGGAGATTGCGTTTTATAATCTCATGTTTCCATAACAACAACACTAATAATTACAATATTAATTATTACTCCTCATCCATATATATTTACAAGAACCCAGAAGCTGCGACTCAAAAGTCTGCTGGTGAATAAAGCCTGGCATTAACAATTTGAATTTTGGCTGGTTCAGTAGGAACCGGCCGAGATTCAAACCATGTATGGGCAGGATGAATATACCCATTCAGGCTGGGTACAACCAGCCTGCTGGATTTACCATGTGTTTTTTTGCCAGTGGCTGTTATAGCCACTAGCAATAGTTACTGTTTTCTTTTGATGGGAGAACACAATGGCTCAGCAGGAGGTCTGTGTTTATGGGGGAATATGGCCTTAAGTGTCTCATCCACAAATTTGAAACCCCTCTGGATACTGGAAAACGAAACTAAAGACTGTGCCATGGACGAGAAGACCTGAACTGGGCACTGCGAAAGTAGCTTAAAGTGTAAGTTCACCTTTACAGAAAAATCTGTAAGGTGAACTTACACAGGACCCTCTCCTCAAAAGCCCCCCCCCCTTGTTTTAAGCCCCGATGTACATAAGTTGTTTGTTTTTTTTATTTGCCCAGTGTACATACATGTCAGGCAAAAATGAAAGCAGGGTACAGTCATAAGTGTGTAAAACAGCATATCATTTCCTTAAACAAGTCTTGATCCTCCCTATAACTGAATACAGTATATTCTTCAGTAGGGATGAGCCGAACACCCCCTGGTTCGGTTCGTGGCAGAACATGCGAACAGACCAAAAATTTTTGCGAACATGCAAATCCCATTAAAGTCTATGGGACTCAAACGTGAAAAATCAAAAGTGCGAATTTTAAAGGCTAATATGCAAGTTATTGTCCTAAAAAGGGTTTGGGGGCCCGGGTCCTGCCCCAGGGGATATGTATCAATGCAAAAAAAAGTTTTAAAAACTGGCTTTTTTTGGGAGCAGTGATTTTAATAATGCTTAAAGTGAAAAAATAAAAGTGAAATATTCCTTTAAATATAGTACCTGGGCGGGTGACTATAGTATGCCTGTAAAGTGGCGCATGTTTCCCGTGTTTAGAACAGTCCCTGCACAAAATGACATTTCTAAAGGAATAAAAGTCATTCAAAACTGCTTGCGGCAGTAATGTAATGTCGGGTCCCGGCAATATGGATGAAAATTATTGAGAAAAACGGCATGGGTACCCCCCCAGCCCATTACCAGGCCCTTTGGGTCTTGTATGGATATTAAGGGGAACCCTGCACCCAAACTAAAAAAAGAAAAGGCGTGGGGCCCCCAGGCCCTATATACTCTGAACAGCAGTATACATGCGGTCCAAACAAGACAGGGACTGTAGGTTTGTTCTTAAGTTGGATCTGTTTGTAATTTGTAACAGGTACATTTTGTAATTGTAGCTCCAGCCAAAAAAATCTATTTTTAAGCTTTTTGGATAACATAGGGAAGGGTTATCACCCCTGTAACATTTGTTTTGCTGTCTGTGCCCCTGTTCAGAAGATTTCACCTCACTTTCTGTCCCAATGACAATTGGATTATGAAAATTTGGGGTTATTAGGGAAACAGGGATTGGTGATAAAGCATCAGTGGAGACACCTTTTTCCCATATTAACTCTTACAGGAGAGAATTTCCCTTCCTAGGGGTAGATTTCCTCTCACCTCCTGTTGTCTCCTTCTGTTTGTAAGTAGGAGTCGTTTGTAAGTCGGATGTTTGAAAGTAGGGGAGCGCCTGAATATACTATATGGCCTTCCCTATATACTCTGCAGAAAATTGGGCCTTAGGTGTTGGTAGTACTAGAACACTGTAAGCCCTGACAGTTACTCTTGGTGGGCGCTGGAACGGGCCCTGCTGTTAAATATTATATCAAGAATTGTAATTACATGCCCCTGTTGAACAGGGGCAGAAAAATTGGGCCTTTGGTGGTGGTGTGGTGGTGGTGCCACAACACTGTAAGCCCTCACAGTTACTCTTGGTGGGCGCAGGAATGGGCCCTCCTGTGAAATATTAGATAAAAAATTGTAGTTATATGCCCCTGTTAAACAGGGGCAGAAAAATTGGGTCTTAGCCAGTGGTGGTGGTGCCACAACACTGTAACCCCTCACAGATTCTGTTGTTGAGCGCAGCAATGAGCCCTGCTGTGAAATATTAGAGCAAATATTGTAATTGTATGCCCCTGTTAAAGAGGGGCATAAAAATTGGGCCTTAGGCGGAGGTGGTGGTGCCACAACACTTCAACCCCTCACAGATACTCTTGTTGAGCGCAAGAACGAGCCCTGTTGCGAAATATTACAGAAAAAATTGTAATTACACGCCCCTGTTAGACGGGGCAGAAAAATTGGGTCTTAGGCATTGGTGGCGTGCCCTAAATCAAAAATGTTCTTAGAAGCTTTAAACATGAACATTGAGGAGGAATAGGATAGTCACTCAGCAGAACAGGATAGTCACTCAGCATAGGCAGTCCTCACATTCATAGAAAAATTATTCGGTTACATCAGCATCAGGTGCTTGGTAGCTGGTGATCCAAGACTGATTCATTTTTATGAAGGTGAGCCGATCAACTGAGTCTGTGGACAAGCGCACTCTGATCGGTTACAAAGCCTCCAGCAGCACTGAATGTGCGTTCAGAAAGAACGCTGGATGCAGGACAGGCCAGTAGCTCAGTTGCATATTGTGCAAGCCCTGGCCAGTGATCCATCCTCAAGACCCAGTAACCCAGTGGATTTTCGTTTGGAGAGGTCTCCAAGTCTAATCTTGCCCCTAGGTATTCCTGCACCATGTAAATCAGATGCTGGCGATGGTTGCTGGAACCAATCAGACTTTGGGGCTGCAGACTAAAGAATTGTCTGATGGCCACCTTCTCCACTGCTCCTTTTGTAACTGACCGAAGCCTCAGCAACACGTTGTCCAGGAAGACCAGGAAATTGTAACTTTCAGGCTCTGGAAACGCATTGCACAAGCCTTTCTGCAAGGGCCTCCCGAATATGTTTCATCCTCTGCTCACTCTGTGAAGGCTGGATAAGTTCCACAACCTTACCCTTGTATCATGGATCAAGAAGGGTTGCCAGCCAGTAATGATCCCTCTCCTTGATACCAGGAATCTGAGGGTCCTTTCGCAGGCTTTGCAGGATCAGGGAGGCCATGCAGCGAAGGTTTGCTGAGGCATTCGATACGGAGTCCTCTGGGTCACTAAGGATGACATGATCCACAGCCACTTCCTCCCAGCCATGTACAAGTCCATGGGTTTCCTGGGACTAAAAACAATCCCTTGAAGACTGCTGCTGATGCTGTGTGCTAGGCTCCACCTCCATGCTGACATTATCCTCATCCTCCTCCTCCTCCTCTTCCTGTGTGATCGGCGGGCCTACAGGAATACTGTCTGGATAAAGGGGGCCTTGAGAGGTAAGGAAGTCCTCCTCTTCCTCCGCCTGTTCTGCCTTAAGTGCCCTGTCCATTATTACATGAAGCGTGTGCTCCAACAGGAAGACAAGAGGGACCGTATCACTGATGCATGCACCGTCCTTGTGGCCCCCTCAAATGGTGACAGGACAGTGCATGCATCCTTAATCAGTAGCCACTTGCGTGGCAAAAAAAAGCCAAGCTCCCCTGACCCTGTCCTGGTGCCATACTCACACAGGTACTCATTGATGGCCCTCTGCTGCGTGTGCACAGACTTTCCTGGCCTGCCTAAGGAGATCCTGTAAGCCCGGGTACCTGCACAAGAACCGTTGCACTACCAAATAAAGGACGTGAGCCAAACAGGGAACATGGGTCAAGTGTCCCTGTCGGAGGGCGGGGAGGAGGTTTTTGCCATTGTCACAAACTACCATTCCTGGCTGAAGCTGGCGTGGCGTCAACCACCTCTGAGTCTGCCCCTGCAGAGCGGACAGAATCTCTGCCCCAGTGTGGCTCCTGTCCCCCAAGCAGACCAACGCAAGAACCGCATGGCATCTTTTTGCCTGAGTGCTTGCGTAGCCCCTTAAAAGCCTACAGAGCACCGCTGGTTCAGAGGAGATATCTGCAGAGGAAGAGGAGGGGGTGGAGGAGAGAGGTGTGGCAAAATCACCACTACTAGCATTTTGGAGGCTTGGTGGTGGAACAAGCTCCAACAATACTGCACCCTGTCCTGCATCCTTCCCAGCTGCCAGCAGAGTTACCCAGTGCACCGTGAAAGAAAGGCAACGTCTCTATCCATGCCTATGGATCATAACTCAGCGGTAATATGCACCTTACCGCTGACCGCCCTGTCCAGCGAGGCCAAGACATTGCCTTCCACATGCCGGTAGAGAGGCGGAATGGCCTTCCATGAAAAGAAATGGCATTTATGAATCTGCCACTGAGGAACCGCACATTCCACAAATTCACTAAAGGGGCAGAGTCTACCAGCTGAAAAGGCAGCAGTTGGAGTGCTAGCAATTTAGCCAAGCTAGCATTCAGCCACTGAGCATGTGGATGGCTGGGACCAAATTTCTTTCGACAGTTTAGCAACTGGGGTAAGGAAATTTGCCTGCTACAATCGGATGTTGGTGTAGCGATAGCTTGGCACACCTAATTCTACACCTTCATTCCTCTCAGTGCAGGTTTCTGAGAGGACTGAAGGTATAGTGAGATCCCAGCTGATGAGGAGCAAGGAGAGGTCCGCCTTGTTCTTTGGTGTGGGTCTTTTAAGTACTGTTGCCAATGGACTGCATGGGAGGTCGACATATGTCTGGTTAAGCATGTGGTGCCCAAGCGGCTGCTGTTTTGGCCACGCTTGATACGCTTCAGACATATGTTGCAAACAGCAACGGTGCGATCTGCTGCACACGTATCAAAAAAGGCCCACACCAAAGAACTTTTCAAAATATGTGGGGAGTGAGCAGCGCTCTGCACATGCGGAGCTCTGTGGTGTGATGCAGTCGGGTGGTTGCCCTTAAGCTGGCCCCTGGAGGGCATCCTGCCTCTTTGGAGATGTGACCTCATTATCTCCTCCCTCCTCATTACTGGAGCAAACCGGGCAGTATGCTGCAGCTGACGGAACATGACTGCCAGTGTCTTGTCCTTCTTGAGCACCCCCTTTCTCTGGGCTCACGTTACTGCCTTCCTCAACCTGGGTACCATCATCGGAGCCTTCAAAATGATGCGCATCCTCCTGCAGCTTGTACCCAACACTGTGGTCGAACAGTTTGGGGGACTCCTCTGTGCATGATGGTGGTGCTAGGGAAGGAGTGACTGATGACATTGAGCCAATAGAATAGGCCACTTTGGCAGCTGCATTGGCAGGCAAACTGAGGAGGATGAGAACGGCTTAGTTATCCACTCTACCAACTGTTCTGCATGTTGTGGATCAACACGGCCAGCTGCCGAAAAAAAGGACAAGCGTGCCCCACGGCCACGTGCTGAGGATGTACCGTGTCCATGACCAGCACTGTTGGCTGTAGACACAGAGCCTGCTTGCCTTCTTTTAGTGGCCTATAAGCATCTGCCTCTTCTTGGTGGACTTCCAGACATGCTGTAAAATTTTATTAGCAAAACACTGCCTGAAGTTTAGAAAAAGTACACCAGGAATGGCCTGCAGTCAGATATAGGCTTGGCTAGTAGACTAGAATGCAGTGGATATATATATAGGTAGGAGAATGTATATATATTTTATGCACTGCAGATCACCGAATCATCTGCCTGCCTGCCTGAAAGTGTATTTGAAAATGTACACCAGGAATGGCCTGCAGTCAGATATAGGCTTGGCTAGACTAAAATGCAGTGGATATATATGTAGGAGACTGTATATATATTTAATGCACTGCAGATCACTAAATCACCTGCCTGCCTGAAGTATATTAGAAATAGTACAACAGAAACGGCCTGCAGTCAGATATAGGCTTGGCTAGACTAGAATGCAGTGGATATATATTTAGGAGACTGTATATATATTTAATGCACTGCAGATCACTGAATCACCTGCCTGCCTGCCTAAAAGTGTATTTGAAAACGTACACCAGGAATGGCCTGCAGTCAGATATAGGCTTGGCTAGACTAGAATGCAGGGGTCTGCACATGGCCAGGTGAGGGAGTGAGAGACATGAGCTCCCGGCTCCAGCCTGCTCTGTATGAGGCTGATTAACTGACTGACATGCCAGCGGTGTATCAGGATTAGTCTGGTGGGACCTCAAGGCTATTTGTGAGACTACAGCGTTATGAACTCGGGGAGACCGAGGGAGACGAGAACCGCACGCAAAGCAGCCCAGCTGGACCGGCTTCCCAGAGTGGGGGAGTTGCAGCCAGAGATCCACTGCTACTTCCCCACGGTACAGAGCGTGGGACTTGAACCCGGAAGTGAGAGAGGGAAGGCAGATGTGCTGCTGGAGCCTAGGGAGAGCACACCTATGCAGCCAATCCAAGGACAGATGGCGGTGAGAACCAGCGTGGAAGTGCTACAGACTATCCCACAGAGCCCCAGAACGTGGGCTGCGGTAGCGGGGGCTACACCTCTCATCCCCCTACCTGGGGAGAAGGATGTAGCGGGGTTGAAAATAGAGGATCTAAAGACACTTATACAGGCTCTCCCCACATGGGCAGACATAGAAACCTTTATTGGAAAAGTGGAGGATGCACACCGTAAGGAGCTGGTCCAGGGTCAACTACAAATACTAGCGGAGCGCGTGACGGATGGGGAGAGTGCATATCAAAAACTGGAACAGCGGTGTGAGCATACTGGAGAGAGATAGTTACACCCAAAAAGAGAAATCAGTGGCGTTACAGCTACAGTTGGAGGACCTCGAAGATCGAAGTAGACGCAACAATGTACACCTGCGAGGAATCCCAGAGGCATCAGACCAGGGTAAACCTGCAGGACATGGTAAAATCTATTTTTGAAAACATACTAAAAGACGCTATGCCTTTAAATTTGGAACTTGATAGAGTTCTTCTTTTTTTTTTGTTTACAAAAGTTTTATTTGGAAGTTTGGATGAACAGACATTAGGTATAAAATGACATCAAAATATTGCATTAAAGTGATTGGTTGTATACAATAGAGGATATTTAACATCGTATAATAGATGTGGTTATATACAATGAACGAATGTTAATATATAAAAATAAAGAAAAAAAAAAGTAAGATATAACATAGCATTCTCAGAAGGTAATGAGAGAAGATGATAATATTATGTTAAAGACATTAGGTTGGGTTCCAATAGGCCCATTTCTTTTTGTGAATATGGATGGTATCATTAAGGGTGTGATAAATCCACTCAGATAGTCTAAGGAGTTCCATTCTATTTATTACTTGTTGCCAAGACAAATTAGTGGATTTCCAATTATAGGCCGTCATCCAGTGTATGGAACTGCACAGGGAGTGGAACAGTCTCAGACAGGGGGTAGGTATGCCTGGTATATTAGCATATAGCAAGCATATCTGAGGGGAAAGGGTAATTTTTTGTCTCGAGGATTGTTCTATTAAATCAGATGCTTTGTGCCATATACTGTTTATATGGCTGCAGCTCCAAAAAATGTGTAAGAGGGTACCGGAATCCGAGCATCCCCTAAAACAATTGGGGGAGATGGATGGGTAGAAAGTGTGAAGTTTTGAAGGGGTAAGGTACCATCTAGAAAAAATTTTAATTGGAGTTTCTCTAAAGGTGATAGCTCTATTACATTTGCGTAAATTTTCTGACATGGAGTGCCAATCCTCAACATTAATCGAGACATCCATATCCTCTTCCCATTTGAGCATTTGAGTAGATTTATCTGGAACTCCAACACAATTAATATAATTATACAACCTGGAGATAAGGCCTCTGTCTCTAGAAAAAAAATACATATATGTTCTAAGGTTGTGTAAGAAGGGTGTGTTTTTAGTGCAAAATATTTAGCATAGAAGGATTTGATTTGCTGGTATCTTGGGAATTCATCAGCAGGTAGATTGTGTGTGGCTTGAAGTTCGGGGAATGAGATAAATTCCCATTTTTGCTGAAGAGATCTCAGTGTAATTAGATTTTTGTCAATCCAGGTGGAGAAAGATTGTCTGTTATCATAGGCACTTATGAATCTAGGATCACCTAAAAAGGAGGCTAAAGGTGGAGTGTCTGAGGAAAGTTTGTAAATGTCTTTATACTTAGTCCATAGTTGATAAAATTGAGCTACTATAATGTTTTGTTTTATAAGTTTGCTATATGAGATAGAGTTGGACCATAGAATTCCCTGTAAATGGAATGGGAGGATTGAGATGGATTCAAACAACTTCCATGGGGTGTTTATTGAGGGAGTGAACCATTGGGTAAGTTGTGTAAGTCTTGTGGCTAGATAATAAAGCCACAAATTTGGAAGGCCTAAGCCACCCATAGTATGTGGTCTATGCATTAATGCATAACTGCATCTCGGTTTTTTATCTGCCCATATGAATTTGTTGATCTCTCTTTGAAGGGAAGTCAGTTTAGATTTGGGAACATTGATAGGTAGGGCACGAAAATAGTACAGAAGTTTAGGAAGAATCGTCATCTTGATAGCACATATTCTACCAAGGAAGGAAATATGAAAGGAAGACCATGATTTTAGGAGGGATGTAATGTGCAAGAACAATGGGATATAATTAGACTTATACAGAAGGTTGTGAGATGAGGAGATTGTGACACCTAGGTATTTGAATGAGTTGGAGCACCAATCAAATGGGAAATTTTTTAATAATAAAGATTGGAGATTTTGGGAATAATTAATTGGTAAGGCAGAACATTTATTGGAATTGATTTTGAGGCCTGAGATGGATTGGAAAGATTTAAGTTCTTTTAGGAGGGATCGAATAGAAGTGAGGGGATCTGTGAGGAATAGAAGAGCATCATCTGCGTATAGGCTGAGTTTGAATTCTCTATCACCTTTAGTGTAACCTTTTACATCAATGCTATTCCTAATCTCGTGGGCTAAGGGTTCAATTGCCAAAGCGAACAATAGAGGTGAAAGGGGGCATCCCTGTCTGGTGCCTCTACTGAGGGGGAAAAAAATCAGAGTTGTGTCCTGGGAGTCTAATTCTAGTTTGAGGGTTGTGGTAGAGTGCATTAAAACCTTGTAAGAATTTTTCTGAAATTCCGTATTTGGGTAATAGATAATTTAGATATGACCAGCTAACGCTGTCAAACGCCTTATGAATATCTAGACTGAGAAGGCATAATTTGTGGGAGGTTAGATTGGCATCTTGGATAATATTGGTAACTAGTCTAGTATTATCGACTATCTGTCGACCGGGGATAAAACCGGTTTGGTCTATATGTATGAGATTAGTAATGACTGCTGCTAGTCTGTCTGAAAGCAATCTACCAAAAATTTTAAGGTCATTGTTAAGGACTGATATAGGTCGGTAGTTTTGGGGTAGAGAATGGTCTTTAAGTGGTTTGGGGATAAGGGAAAGGTTTGCTAGAAGCATTTCATCTGGGAAATGATTACCATTGAGAATATGGTTAAAGAGTTTGGATAGATATGGGGGTTAGGAGGGAGGAATATTTTTTATAGTATGAAGATGAGAAGCCATCTGGGCCAGGGGCAGTAGATGTTTTAAGAGATTTAATAATTTTGCTTATTTCTGCTTCTGTGCATGGTGCGTTAAGGGATTCTATTTGAAGAGCATTAAGAGTAGGTAGTTGAATGTTGTCTAGCCATGATTTAGAATGTTGGTCAAGAGATGGTTGTGGGCTACAAAGTAAGTTTTTATAGAAAGAGGAAAAGATTTCCAGCACCCCTTGAGGATGAGTGATCATATTTCCTGAATGATCTCTAAGCTTATATGTATGAGGAGGTTTATGATCATGGTTAAGTTTTTTGGCGAACATGGCAGAAGGGGAGTTACTGTGTAGTAAGAATTTAGCTTTTGAGAATCTCAAGGATTTTTCAGTGTTTGCTGATAATATTTGATCTAGAGCTTTGCGTTTATCTTGAATTTGTTTTGTGATTTCTTGGGTGGAGTTTTGTTGTAATTTATTGTAGAGAAGGTTTAGATCTCTGGTAAGATTTTTTATGTTTGTGAGTTTTTCTCTGTTTCTTTTGGCCACTATGCTGATTAGATGGCCGCGTAGAACTGCTTTGTGAGCTGTCCAGAGGGTTGTGGGGGAGATATCGTCAATAGCGTTTTCAGTGAAATAGTTTTCAATGTGTGAAGAGATAGTTTGTGTTATTAAAGGGTCGGTTAGGATAGAATCGTTTAGTCGCCAATTGTATGGGGAAGGAGAGAGACCTATGTGAGATGTTTCAAAGTAGGTAATATCATGGTCAGACCAGGGGCAAGGATGGATTAGGGCATTGGAAGAATTAGCCAATAATATGGGTGTGCAAAAGATATAATCCAGTCTAGCATAGACGTCGTGGGGGTAAGAATAGTGTGTATAGGCCCTAAGCCCTACATTGTGGGATCTCCATGAGTCTATAAGTTGAAAATTATTTAAATAACGGTTAATAGACTTGGAGAATGCTTTAGAAGAGGGAGAAGTTTTACTTCTGTCTAGGGATGGGTGTGCAGTTAGGTTAAAATCGCCACCTAGAATTATATGAGGTGAGCTGTATTGGTCAAGCTTATCAAAGAAATTTGTGAAAAAGGTAGATTGAGATTTGTTTGGAGCATAGACTGAAGCTATTGTTATTGCTTTATTATCAACAAGGCCTTTGATGATAATATATCTACTATCGACATCTTTATATATGTTTTGTATGTCTAGGATAATGGTGTTGCGTATAAATATGGCAACACCTCGAGTTTTATTGTGGAAGGTGGTGTAATAAAATTGATTGTATGTTTTGTCAAAATAATTGGGATGATTATTGGATGAAAAGTGGGTTTCCTGCATGAGGATAATATCTACTCCCAATCTTTTATAGTGTTGGAAGGCTTTTTTACATTTGTGGGGTGAGTTAAAGCCCTGGACATTATGTGATATTACTCTAAGGACCATTATATGTGAATGGGGTAATAAGGTTATGAATAGGATCCAACTTGAGCATGAGATGTGCTATATACCAAAATATTTTTGGTGTGTGTTTGGTAAGTGAGATATTAATGTTTCTGGAATAGAGGGGAGAAAGGTAATGTGAGTATACAAGGAATACTATGTATAGTAAAGCATACCATGAGAGTGATGTGCCATAATAAGAGCAATTATACCAACATTCAGATCTTTGTGGTCGTAAGATGTCATGAGAACTTCCATTTTTTAACAAAATTAAGATTTTTGCCTTAAGGGCAATAAAAATGTGAAAAAACAAAATATAAAATAGTAACAAAGGGACAAGAAACATCCTGTCACTAATAAATGAATTAACTTCAAGAGGACAATAAAGTCCTAGTCCTGCGAGTGCCACCAGGCGCGACAACAAAAATCAGTGGCGTCGCAACTGATAACACAAGCAGGATGGGGGACAATCCAGCAGCGGCGGATGTCACAGGCCTTAATACTGAGATAATTTAAAGTTTTAAATACAAAACCATATAAAGTAACCGGGGGGGAAATGAAAATTGCAAAGAATGGGGGTGGAGGGGAAAAGGGGGGAGGAATGGGGGAGAGGAAGGGGGAGGGAGGGGGGGGAAGGGGTAAGGTACCAGATGGGAGGCGATGTTGTCACCTCCCGTCTCAATGATGTGTATGAGAGATATCAAATAACTTATATAAAAATCAAAAAGTCGCGCTAAAAGCTAAAGGTGACAACAGGCAAATGCCTAGAAAACCTCATAGGAATTTGAGGGTGAATAATAATCACTGAGTGAATATGTTTTGTAGGAGTGCTGAGCAATGTACATACACACTGTAAAAATAAACAGAACTAAAAATACTAATGAATAAATGGGACACAGATATTATTGACTATGTCCGCGTGGAAAAATCAATATTGCATGACCCAATCAATGACAGATGAGTATCTCAAATATCTGTAAGAATAATATTGTGACAAATCTGTGACTATGAAAACTAAACCATAATTGATATAGAAAAATAGTAAGGAAATAAAAGAAAATAAACCCAAAAAAAGTCCATAGCTCAACAAAAACAATATTGATTAAAGTCCATCCGTGTTAAATTAACATGCATGAAAAATGGCTTGTCTCCAAGTGCTCTGTGAAATATTGTAACAAAATCTTGCTGTTGTTACAATATTTCACAGAGCACTTGGAGACAAGCCATTTTTCATGCATGTTAATTTAACACGGATGGACTTTAATCAATATTGTTTTTGTTGAGCTATGGACTTTTTTGGGGTTTATTTTCTTTTATTTCCTTACTATTTTTCTATATCAATTATGGTTTAGTTTTCATAGTCACAGATTTGTCACAATATTATTCTTACAGATATTTGAGATACTCATCTGTCATTGATTGGGTCATGCAATATTGATTTTTCCACACGGACATAGTCAATAATATCTGTGTCCCATTTATTCATTAATATTTTTAGTTCTGTTTATTTTTACAGTGTGTATGTACATTGCTCAGCACTCCTACAAAACATATTTACTCAGTGATTATTATTCACCCTCATATTCCTATGAGGTTTTCTAGGCATTTGCCTGTTGTCACCTTTAGCTTTTAGCGCGACTTTTTGATTTTTATATGATTTATGGTTTACTACTTTTTAGTCGCAGCCTATACTAATTAGTGTAAGCGCAATATTTGTCTTTTACCTTATCAAATAACTTATAACTCTAAACGAGGGAGGAGGTTTAAAGTGAAAGTCTGTTTAGACAAACAAAATGAAAAAATAAAGAAAATCCCTCTTTCTTCTTCCCTCTTCCTCTTCTTTCCTCTATCCCAAATTCTGAGGGGGATGTGTGTTGCTGGGGACTTCTCGACTTCATCCGGGAGGAAAAAAAATAAATAAAACATTTTCTGAGGGAAGAGGGAGGGTCTTGGGATTCCGATTCAAAAGGAAGGGCAATTCAAGATGCCAATTGGACAAGGACAAACTTGGTGGCAGTCAATTGGATCATGTCGTGTGAGCATGAAAATCCATCCTCGAAATGGAAAAAAGAAATAAAGAAAAAATAAGTCACTTTCCCCTGTCTTCATTACGAGAGGAAAAAGAATTCCTATACAACAGAAAGTTGAAAAAGTGTTGTATGTGGTCATGAGGGGTCCTCTTGAAATGGTTGACGCCATCTTCTTTGGTTGTTTGCGATTCGTCTGGAAGAAGGAGTAGACCAGATTGGGGAAGGTCTAGGAGATGATGGCAATCTGTTGGGTGGTTCTGGGTCCAGAAGGCCCAACTTTACAAGCAGTTCTTTGCCTTCAATAATATTGTAGACTGTGTATGTGGATCCGTTGTATGGGATAGTTAGCTTGAATGGAAAGCCCCATCTGTATTTTATTCTTGCTGCTTGTAAGATGCTAGTGACATCTTTCATCCTGCGTCTTCTATCTAATGTAGCAGGGGAGATATCTGGGTATATTTGCAGCTTTTTACCATCAAGAGAAATGTCAGGAGAGTTTCTTGCAGCACGCATGATGTCCTCTTTAACCAGGAAGTCCTTCATGCACATGATAACATCTCTGGGTGGTTTGTCAGGGGTGGGTTTGGGGCGTAGTGCCCTGTGGATCCTATCACAGACAAATGCTGATAAAGGTTTATCTGGTAGAAGGTTATGAAATATTTTAGAAACTGTAGGCATAAGGTCTGTAACCGATTCTGGAACGCCGCGCAATCTGATGTTATGGCGTCTGTTACGGTTATCAAGATCCTCAACCTGGGCTTGCATAAATGCAAAGCTGTCCGCTAATGTTTCATAATCCTTCCTTAGATCATTATGGGCAAGCGACAGTTCATCGTGTTTTGTTTCTAGTATGTCAGTACGAGTGCCAATACTAGCAATCTCTTGTGACAGGGCTGTAGTGGATTTATGGACTTCACTTTCAATCTTGTCCACTAACTTCTCAAAAATGGTAGTCAAACTAGCATCTAAGTCAGCTTTGGAGAGGGGAGATGGGTACTCACTGATCCCAGCGTTAAATGAGAGACTGGATGGGATGGATGCAGATTTCCTTGAGGCCGCCTGTGAGCTGGCGCCGGCGCCATCTTGGGACATTCTCCTGTGCTTTCTGTCTGCAGCGTCCAGCAGAAAGTTAGTTAAGTGGTGTTTGGAGCGATTAAAATGTCCCGATTCTCTTCCAGGCATGGACCGCTGTGCACTCTAGCAGATGGTGTTACTTTCACCTGGGTATGAGCGATATAGCCCTGGTGATTTAGGCCTGTGATAACCGGGACCGACGGAGCTGTAATCACCCACGTCTGTTCCACATCGCGCTGCGCATGCGCCCCCGGAACTTGATAGAGTTCATAGAGCATTAGGCCCAAAGTCCAAGGACATTATTCACCCCGTGACGTGGTGTGTCATTTGCAATATTTTGCACATAGGGAGGCCATTTTGCGGAAAGCCTGGGAGACAGGAACAATAGACTTGAAAATTCTACCAGACCTATCAAGAGCTACTGGGGTGGGACATATCGGTGGAGGTTCCCAATTTCAGCGATGATAAAAAAGGGCACTCTATCTTTCTGGTTGCATTCCAGAGCAGACTTATCAGACCTTTTTTCCTTTCTGGGAGTTAATCCATTTGAAGTTCCAGACTGGTTGCAGTTGGTTCCAAGACTGCCCAGAAAATAGAGAGAACATAGTATCATAAACAGGAAAGTGGAACTGTGAATATAACG
The DNA here is from genome assembly GCF_042186555.1 of Aquarana catesbeiana. NCBI lineage: Eukaryota > Metazoa > Chordata > Amphibia > Anura > Ranidae > Aquarana > Aquarana catesbeiana. Next base: position 10,765,394 of record NC_133334.1, on the reverse strand, counting down.
AAGGGGGAGATTCGGAGAAGAAGCTGGAAGAATGAAACGGAGGGGCTGGGGTTTTTTTTTTTGCACTAGACCCCCTGTGGGTTTTTTCACTAGACCCCCTGTGGGTTTTTTTGGGGGGGGTACTGGGTGGTCCCATCTCCCTCATCTTTACTTGCCCATCGGGGGATCTCCCTCCCCCTCCCCCTCCTTGACAACGGAGGGGAAGGGAGTCATATGGATCCTTGGGTTTTTTTGTTTTATTTTATATATAAGTATACACATAACTATATGCAAATTCCTTCTTTTCTCCAGCAGATGTATTGAACTGAACTCTGGGACTTGTGAGCATTATAAGTCGGGCTGGAAATGTTTTTGTTTTGAATTTGTATTACTTTATTATTCTAATTGATTGATGACAAGAAAGGTGATATCTCACAGGAATCGTGCTGCACGGAGGATACTTTCACAATCTCTAAAATGTAGGATACGGTCCTCCATGTCTCCTAATTTGTCATTGTGGGCAATAACCTCCTTTTGAATATTTTGCACTGTGCTCTCTAAGGGGCAGACTACATCTTCCAGATCGCTGATTCTTTGCTCAGCTTCTGTGGCCCTTTCTATATTATTCTGCACATCTTGCTTCAAGAAAGACATTTCAGCCCTTATGCCATCTATATGCTCAGTCAGGGTGGTTTGGCAGGTGTGTATGGCCTCCATAATTTGTTTCAGGGAGGGCTCTCCTTCCCCCTCTGCCAGCGATATGTCACCCAGGTCTTTTTGGGACAACCTGTCCAGGGAGAAGCCTCTCATCAGCCCCCTAGCTCTGCGAGGCAGAGGGCTTACCTTGCTGAGGTCAGTGGGTAAGCTATCAGCCCCGTTCTGCTGTGTGCTGCTGGAGCCTTGGGCTGTCTCCTCATGGTCACCGCCATCTTGGGATCCCCATGCAAAATGGGGCAAACGTTCCACAGCGGATTCCATGAGTGCTGGCCCGTATTTCACCATATCCAGCAGCTCTGCCAACTCTAGGGAGTGTTAGGGTGCCAGTGTGGTTCAGGATCTGTGTCTCTGACACTCAGGATGTCAACAGGAGAAATCGTCCCGGCCGGAGCTCCTTTACAGCGATGTTCACATGTCAGTCGCTGGCTCCGCCTCCCTGGTATACATAAGTTTTACATGTATATCAGCTGTTGGCGATTAGGGATGAGCCGAACACCCCCCGGTTCGGTTCGCACCAGAACTTGCGAACAGACCAAAACTTCGCACAAACGTTAGAACCCCATTGAAGTCTATGGGACTCGAACGTTCGAAATGAAAAGTGCTCATTTTAAAGGCTAATTTGCATGGTATTGTCCTAAAATGGGGTTTGGGGACCCGGGTCCAATAGGGATGAAGAATCTTTTGCAAAAAGGGAATTTATTACTTGTGTAGCACTAACTCACGGTGGAGCTGCTAGTTTAGACGGGTCTGTTACCTTCACTCTGCTTCCCTCTGTTTCACCGGCACCGGGTCTAGGGTTCCGTTGAGTTTACTGATGGACGACACACGCACCAACACTGGAGTACGTTTTCAATGCTTTATTAACACAAACGATATAGGAAGTAGCAGGAAAGAGGTAGAAGGGGAACTTGCAGAAGAAACTCAAATATCCTCTGGTAGGATTCTCTTGACACAATGTCCTGGTAGAATTTAAATACTAATCAGAATGCGTTCCCCTCGTGAGACACACTCTTTGCTCATCTGGATATGCCTCTCTCACCGATCTAGCAGCCAGCACGAATCAAAGTCTCTGCCACAGACTTGCTTGGGAATAAAATCCACACGATCCTCTGCCACAGGATGTATAGATTTTCTGTAATGAAAGTCAGTCACAGTGCTTGAACCTTTAAGCCGAGCCGGCAACACTATGCTGTGTAGATGCTTTTGGATACGTCCTCCAACTGAGTCACCAGGCCCCTCTATAGACCAGCACGCTGCGTGATCTCTCCAAGACGGGTCCTCCCCTGGGATCTTGTCGGTTGTCCAGCTTCGTCACACAGGACGGACAGCCCAGGACCATTCCTCAGCCACAGTGGTAGGCCCCAGACAAGCCTCTGGACCCACCTCTGCGCCGCAGCATCATGGGCCTCCCGATCGGAGGACCACGAGGTCGCTCCTTAACGCATACCTGTCGGCCAGGAGGGCCAGCAGGTGGCTGTAAAACGAACCCAAACTATGGCGTCTGTCCCATAAATACCCTCATCCAGAATGCAACTCGGAGGACCACCTCCTCCAAGCTTGTCCCCGGGACAGAGGAGCATCCATACGCTTCAACACGTTGCTTTTCCAACCCTGACCAGTGGTAACAGCGACACCCACCGGTCAGCACGGAAACATACACAACGTCAGCCAAGCTGGAACAGAGGCAAACTTTACCTTATTAACGCACAATTCACTAAATTTACCTAACATGCGGTAGATTGTAAATCTACCAGCGCTACATACTCCCCCCCCACTGCAATAGACGTTGTCCCCAACGTCTGTCCAAAAACAGTAACGGTAACTCTCAAGCCTGAGTGTAAGCATTTGAGTTTCTTATAACTTTGGATAGACAGAGAGAGAGAGAAAGGACAGTTTAAAGACATTACAAGACTTATCTCTATAAAACATTATGTTCACAGCCGCAAACAAAACCACAGTATGATTGTACACAACCTCACTATCTAACTAGCTGAAAAGCCTCCCAGCTCCATACTGTATATGATCCCTGAAAAGGAAACATAGTTAAACACACACATGTAAATCCTACGCAACATTAGGAGCAAAGCCTCATTTAAAATGAGACTCTCTTCCTATGATCCATACCACAAAAATATATACATAATCTTTAGGAGTCCATCCCTGCATAAGAACTTTTTGTTCTATAAGAGAAATCCGGCTATCAAAAGAAGTCCTTGGATTTAAACACAGAACATGATCTGTAGATCTTGACCACGCAGATCTCTTTACCCTGACACTATCTATCTAAGTAATTTCAAAGTTCTGTTGTCCATAATTACCAGTAAAACCGAGGATCTGGCAATGTCAACGATTTTCCTTCTTTATCTACAGTGGTAATAAAATATACAACATCGTCCTTTCCCGGTCTGCAGATTACCACTTTATCAGCATGTATATGCCGACCAAAGTTCCAATGTACAAAGCATCCGTTGAAACGTTTATCCATCTGGACAGAACATCCAGTCTTTCTAAAGGGCTTAGATACAGACAAGTAGTCCCAAACAGCTTCACTGTACCAAAGTTCCCGATTAGCTTCAATCTCCTGCATTATATCCTGGGGCACATAGGGGAACTCCAACCCATACTCTGCTGCTACACACTTATTCAACATCCTTTGTAAGCGAGCAAGTTTTGGCAATGATCTGTCTCTCCCCATACCAGGCGGTACACAGGCATTCAATGACTTGCTCACCATAGACCCAGCCGGCGTCTGCAGTGAACTAGTGGCTTTTAACAAAGTCCCAGCAACAGTACTATGTGGCTCCACACAGGGTGACGTCTTCCCAGAACTTTGAGCAGTCCATTCAGAAAAAGTCATTGTGGAGGCAACATCCTCCCTTTGATACCACAACAGCTCTTGTGACATAGTCTCAAACAAGTCATCATCACCGGAAAAATCCGACATGGATTCTATTTCCGAGTCTCTCAGTTCTTCTGCTGGCAAATATTTATTTACAGTCCCAAACAATGGCTTACCAGTTCCTGACGTGGACTCTGGTAGCTCCCGTTCAGGTAACCTCTGGGGTAGGCCTCGACCACGGCCGCAGGAAGCCTTTACATAGCCCACCTTCTTCTGAGCAGGCAGCATAAAAGTAGGCATAGTGGACTCCGAAAGTAAAGTAATGTCTCCTGATGAGACAACAGCAGCAATGTCCCTCTCTGGAACATTGTCCGTAGCAACAGGCAAAGTAGCGGCCCGTCGCTCTTTCTCCATAGCGATAGCAGCTTCCACTGTAGCGATACCGGTCACCCAATCCATCCGGTAAGCACGGGGCGGCATGGTAGGTTGCTCCACCACAAACAGGTATTCTCCACACTGCGGACATCGACCGAATGGACGAAGATGTACTGCCAATCCTTCGCATCGATGGCAGGTCATGCCCAGTCCCTCAACATCTCCCGAGGTATATAGGACAAACCTCCCCTGCGGCTTCGATCGAACTCCAGTGTCTGTGAGCAGAGTTCCAGACTGCACAGGATTCATTACGGTGCTTGTACGGAACACTCTGGGTTCCATAACCGATTGCAGCACCGGAAAAGACATGGCCACACTCTGACCTTCTCAGCACGATCACAAGGCTTCTCTTTTCCTCTGGTGCCAAACTCCTAAACGCGTCCCACGCGGTAGCAAGTAGGGTAGCTCCTCCCACTTGTTCGTCCAGTCACGTAGCTCCTGGGCCTTTCTCTGGTGCCCAGCGTCTACACACTCAGAAGCAAAGTCCTGCAATGTAACCTTTCCTCTTCCTGAAAATAAATTTTTTTTTCAAAGTCCAGCTCTCTCTGTAAACTCCCAGTAAAACACTCCACTGGGTTGCAACAATTGATGGTACACAAATCCTGGACGACGCTCCCACATGTAGCACTAACTCATGGTGGAGCTGCTAGTTTAGACGGGTCTGTTACCTTCACTCTGCTTCCCTCTGTTTCACCGGCACCGGGTCTAGGGTTCCGTTGAGTTTACTGATGGATGTCACACAGGACTGACAGCTCAGCACCATTCCTCGTCCGCGGTGGTAGGCCCCAGACAAGCCTCTGGACCCACCTCTGCGCCGCAGCATCGTGGGCCTCCCGATCGGAGGACCACGAGGTAGCTCCTTAATGCATACCTGTCGGCCAGGAGGGCCAGCAGGTGGCTGTAAAACGAACCCAAACTATGCCGTCTGTCCCATAAATACCCTTGCCCAGAATGCAACTCAGAGGACCACCTCCACCGAGCTTGTCCCCGGGACAGAGGAGCATCCATACGCTTCAACACGTTGCTTTTCCAACCCTGACCAGCGGTAACAGCGACACCCACCGGTCAGCACGGAAACATACACAACGTCAGCCAAGCTGGAACAGAGGCAAACGTTACCTTATTAACGCACAATTCACTAAATTTACCTAACATGCGGTAGATTGTAAATCTACCAGCGCTACACTTGCAATTCCTCTTATGTAATCTATATTTTATGGTGCCCTTCCGGGCTATTTTATGTAGGTCGCACTAAGAAACTTTTAAAGATACGAGTTGCAGAACATATGGCAAACATCAGTAAGGGGTTCAAGCATCATAGTGTGTCTCTTCACTTCAAAGAGAAACATGATCAGGACTAGGGATGAGCCGAACACCCCCCGGTTTGGTTCGCACCAGAACCTGCGAATGGACCGAAAATTCGCACGAACGTTAGAACCCCATTGAAGTCTATGGGACTTAAATGTTCAAAATCGAAAATGCTAATTTTAAAGGCTAATTTGCATGGTATTGTCCTAAAAAAAGGGTTTGGGGACCCGGGTCCTGTCCCAGGGGACATGTATCAATGCAAAAAAAAGTTTTAATAACGATAGTTTTTTCGGGAGCAGTGATTTTAATGATGCTTAAAGTGAAACAAAAGAAATATTCCTTTACATTTCGTACCTGGGGGGTGTCTATAGTATAAATAAATAGGAAGGATACCAGAGAAGAACACAAGGAAGTGGTCTCTCTGGGCCCAAAAACAGTTACTATGGATATAGTGGGCAATGATGGGAGAGTAGTATAAAAAATGAACAATATTTTATTAAAGTACCAAATGTTAAAATGTACAAAAATATCACTAACAATAGGTTAGATATAATTGCTCCCACAAACATAAATGGATGGGCTTATTGAATTCAGAATGCACATGGTATGCCCAATGGCCAGACCCACAAAACAATGAACAAACAATAACAAACATAAAACATGTACGGTGCAGGCGCCTATATTACTACAGATGCACTAGGCCCCTTATGGCTAAACGCCAAATATAGGTTAGAAAACTGGTGGTTAATTACAGAGGGGCATTGTGCATGTGTGGTCCCCGGGGAGATGGGGATTGGGAAATTGGGTCAAGTCAAGAACTGCTGAACTAATGATAACTCCGCTAAGAGATGTCACAATCTGCTGAATGTTTTTAGTGGGTGGAATGGAGGAACTTCAAAAGGGTAGTTTCGCATGCGTATGCTTCAAATATTCCATTCACAAAAGTCCATTCCTAGGATTGAATAAAAAATGTATCATTTAGAGAGTCTCTCTCAAAGTGTGGTAATTGATTAGAACCACTCTGTTAGTTAAAGTGGCCTCTGCCCAGTGCTATTCACATTCACAAAGCAAGGTAACTGGAAATAACTTGGAACTGTCCTTATAGTTCAGTATGAGTCATTTAGCAGTGGTTTAACGTCTATCACTGCACATTGTCCCAGGATCCACATTTACCTAAGCAGTGCCAAACAAGTGTTATCAAAGGATCTATGCGGAGATGCCAAATAAACACAAAGGCTGAAAGGATTACATTACCGCCTCTTGATAGTGTGAGGATGGCAGTCAGCGTCTCCTATGTTTCCATGGCCACACATCCGTTCCGTAGTTTCTCCAACTGTGATACAGGTGCTGTCTATGACATGCTGTGTCATGGCCTCCACACTTGAGGAGTGGCATTGGACGAGAGACTATCATTCATGACTAGGCATGAGTTTTAAGGGTGGCCCCCCTCTTGGTTTCTTAAGTGTCTATAGTATGCCTGTAAAGGGGCGCATGTTTCTCATGTTTAGAACAGTCTGACAGCAAAATGACATTGCAAAGGAAAAAAAGTCATTTAAAACTACTCGCGGCTATTAATGAATTGCTGGTCCGACAATACACATAAAAGTTCATTGATAAAAAGTGCATGGGATTTCCCCACAGGGGAACCCCGAACCAAAATGAAAAAAAAAAAAAAAAACGGCGTGGGGGTCCCCTTAAATTCCATACCAGGCCCTTCATGTCTGGTATAGATATTAAGGGGAACCCCGCGCCAAAATTAAACAAAAATGACGTAGGGGTCCCCTCAAAATTGATACCAGACCCTTCAGGTCTGGTATGGATTTTAAGGGGAACCCCGCACCAAAATTTAAAAAAAATTGGCGTGGGGTCCCCCCAAAAATCCATACCAAACCCTTATCTGAGCACGCAACCTGGCAGGCTGCAGGAAAAGAGGGGGGGACGAGAGAGTGCCCCCCCTCCTGAACCATACCAGGCCACATGCCCTCAACATTGGGAGGGTGCTTTGGGGTAGCCCCCAAAGCACCTTGTCCCCATGTTGATGAGGACAAGGGCCTCATCCCCACAACCCTTGGCCGGTGGTTGTGGGGGTCTGCGGGCAGGGGGGCTTATCGGAATCTGGAAGCCCCCTTTAACAAGGGGACCCCCCATCACGCCCCCCTGTGTGAAATGGTAAGGGTACCATTTCACAAAAAAACTGTCAAAAATGACAAGAGACAGTTTTTGACAATTCTTTTATTGAAATGCTTCTTCTTTCCATCTTCTTTCTCACAATGCTCACAATAGTGCCTTGAATTCAGCTTCCCATTTGTCTCAGTTTATGGCGAACTATGGTTTCCAACCTTCCGCGTTGCCTGTCTCGTTTGTTCCACAGAGTATTCCTGCTTTAGGGGAGCATCTCCGTGGCCTTCGTTCCACTTTAGCACAAGTCCAGGAGGCTTTGCAACATGCTAAAGATAGGTACAGACTCCATGCTGACCGCAGACGCCTGCCTGCGCCTTCCTACCAGGTTGGGGACAGAGCCTGGCTGTCGACTCGCAACCTCCGACTTTGTGTTCCTTCTTTGAAGTTCGCACCTCGGTTTATTGGGCCTTTCCGTATACCTTCACAGGATTAACCCAGTGGCTTACACGTTGGACCTTCCTAGTATGCGCATCTCTAATGTGTTTCATGTCTCCTTATTGAAACCTTTGGTCTGCAACCGCTTTACCACCTTGGTGCCACGTCCTCACCTTATACAGGTTGAGAACCATGAGGAGTATGAGGTACAATCCATTGTTGACTCCGGTAGGTTCTGTGGGCGCATACAGTACCTAGTGCATTGGAAGGGGTACGGTCTGGAGGAACGCTCTTGGGTCTCATCCTCAGACGTACATGCCCTGTCCTCCTCTGTGAATTCCATAGATGTTTTCCCCTCAAGCCCAGTGGTCCTCCGAGGAGGAGGGGTCATTGAGGAGGGGGTACTGTCAGGGCTGGGCTCAGCCCTTCCTTCTCTGAGCTGGCCACTCAGCTATTGGCTAATTGCCAGCTCCTTTCTCTCCACAGTGACTCAGCTGTTGATGATCTGCTCGTCAGCCCTGGCTACTTAAAGCTGTCCAGCTCAATTAATCTCTGCCTTCACCTTTGGTCACATCTCAGAGACTTTCTCCTGCTTTCCTGTTGAAGACTTGCTCGGCTGACGTCCCTTCTAGCTCCTGATCCTGCTTGTTGTACTACTACATTGATCCCTGGCTCTCTGACATTGGCATTGACTGACTACCCGATCTGGTTACTGAACGCTGGCTATGTATTGACTACGCTTACGTTTGCCTTTTTATTGTTATTAAACAAGTGTAATTAACTGTACTTCTGTCTCGGTCTGATTCATGGTTTCTGACACTGTTATTGAGCCAGAACATGCAAAAGAGTTGGTGGAGTGTATAACAAAGCCGTCCTTATTCTCCTCATCCTCTGTCACCAGGGCTCAGAGTAGTTTGCCTTCCTATGCAGCTGCCAAAAGCAGCCTATTCCACCGGCTCCTTGTCCACAGTCACTCCTTTCGTAGCCCCACCATCATGCACGGACTAGTCCCCAGAATTATTCAACCACAGTGTCAGGTACATGCTGCTGGAGGATGCGCTGCGATTAGAAGGCTCCAATGTTGGTTCCCTGGGTGAGGAAGGGAGTAACATGAGCCTAGAGAGAGGGGGTTCCCAAGAAGGACAAGAAACTGGCAGTCATGTTCCCCCAGCTGCAGCATACTGCCAGAAGGGAGGGGATGATGAGGTCACTGACTGTACTTGGGTGCCTGAGAGAAGAGAGGAGGAGGTTGCACAACTCCAGCGAGGAAGGATGTTTTCTAGGGGGCAGCTTAAGGGCAGCCACCCTATTGCATCACACAGCAGAGCTCCGCAGGTGCAGGGTGCTACTGACTCCCCTCTGACTTATAAAAGTTCCTTGGTGTGGGCCCTATTTGACACATGTGCAGCAGATCGCACTGTTACTGTTTGCAACCTATGTCTGAAGCGGTTCAAGCGTGGCCAGAACAGCAGCCGCTTGAGCACCACATGCTTGACCAAACATATGACGACCTGCCATGCACTCCGTTGGCCACAGCACTTGAAAGACCCACATCAAAGAAAAAGGCAGACTTCTCCTTGCTCCTCATCTAGGATCTCCAACCCTGCTATACCTCCAGTCCTCTCAAAAACCTGCACTGAGAGGAATGAAGGTATAGCAATAGGTGTCCCAAGTACTTGCAGCCAATCTGCTAGCAGTACATCACCATCTGTTTTTAGCAGGCAAATTTTCCTACCCCAGTTGCTGAACCGTAAAGAAATTCGGTCCCAGCCATCCACATGCTCAGCGTCTAAATGCTAGCTTGGCCAAATTGCTAGCACTGCAACTGCTGCCTTTTCAGCTGGTAGGCTCTGCCCCTTTCGTGAATTTGTGTAATGTTCTGTACCTCAGTGGCAGGTTCCAAAACACCATTTCTTTTCACGGAAGGCCATTCCAGCTCTCTACCGGCATGTGGAAGGCAATGTTTTGGCCTCGTTGGACAGGGCGGTCAGCAGTAAAGTGCATATTAACGCTGACTCATGGTCCAGCAGGCATGGGCAGGGATGTTACCTTTCCTTCACGGCGCACTGGCTAACTCTGCTGGCAGCTGGGAAGGATGCAGGACAGGGTTCAGTATTGTTGGAGCTTATTCCACCACCACACTTTCAAAATGCGAGTGGTGATTCTGCCATAGCTCTCTCCTCCACCCCCTCCTGCTCTTCTTCCTCTATGGCCTCTTATGCAGATTTGTCCTCTGAACCAGCAGTGCTCTGTAAGTGTTCAAGGGGCTATGCAAGCAGACAAAAAGATGCCATGCGGTGCCTGAGTTGTTCTTCTTAGGGGACAGGAGCCACACTGGGAAAGAGATTCTGCCAGCTCTGCAGGGGCAGGCTCAGAGGTGGTTGACGACACGCCAGCTTCAGCCAGGAATGGTTGTATGCAACAATGGCACCAACCTTCTATCCGCCCTCCGACAAGGACACTTGACCCATGTTCCATGTTTGGCCTACGTCCTGAATTTGGTGGTGCAGCGCTTCTTGAGCAGGTATCCAGGCTTACAGGATCTCCTGAGGCAGGCCAGAAAAGTCTGTGGTCATTTCCGCCAGTCATACAATGCCAGTGCTCGGCTGGCTGACATTCAAAGGGAATGCAACCTGCCCACCAACTGCCTCATTTGTGACATGCCTACCAGGTGGAACTGAACATTGGCAATGCTGCAGCGGCTGCACACACAGCAGAGGGCCATCAATGAGTACCTGTACGAGTATGGCACCAGGACAGGGTCAGGGGAGCTTGGCTTCTTTTTGCCACTCCAGTGGCTACTGATCAAGGATGCATGCACTGTCCTGTCACCATTTGAGGAGGCCACAAGGATGGTGAGCAGTGACAATGCATGCATCAGTGACACTGTCCCTCTAGTCTTCCTGTTGGAGCCTATGCTTCGTGGAATAATGGACAGGGCACTTGAGGCAGAACAGCAGGAGGAAGAGGAGGACTTCCTTACCTCTCAAGGCCGCCTTTATCCAGATAGCATTCCTGCGGGCCCACCAAACACACAGGAAGAAAAGGATGATTGTGTCAGCATGGATGTCGAGGATAACACTCAGCAGCAGTCTTCAAGGGATGGTTTTTAGTCCCCAGAAACCCAAGGAGTTGTATGTGGCTGGGGGGAGGTAGTTACGAATCATGTGATCCTTAGTGACCCAGAGGACTCAGAATCGAAAGCCTCTGCAAACTTACGCTGTATGGCCTCCCTGATTCTGCAAATCCTGTGAAAGGACCCTAGTATTCGTGGTATCAAGGAGAGGGATCATTACTGGCTGGCAACCCTTCTTGATCCACGTCACTAAGGTTAGGTTGCAGAACTCATCCTGCCTTCACAGAGGGAGCCCGAGGATAAAACATTTTCAGGAGGCCTTGAAGAAAGGTTTGTGCAATGCATTTCTAGACCCTGGGAGGTTACAATTTCCTGGTGCTGGACAACGTGTTGCTGAGGCTTCGTTCAGTCACAGAAGGAGCAGTGGAGAAGGTGGCCGTCTGACCGATGCATTCAGACAATTCTTTAGTCCGCAGCCCCAAGGTCTGATTGGTTCCAGCAACCATCGCCAGCGTCTGCATTACATGGTGCAGGAATATCTAGGGGCAAGAGCAGACTTAGAGACCCTTCCAACAGAGCATCCACTGGGTTACTGGGTCTTGAGGATGGACCACTGGCCAGAACTTGCTCAATATGCAACTGAGCTACTGGCCTGTCCTGCATCCAGCGTGCTTTCTGAATGCACATTCAGAGGTGCTGGAGGGCTTGTAACAGAGTGCGCCTGTCCACAGACTCCGTTGATAGGCTCACATTAATAAAAATGAATCAGTCTTGGATCAGCAGCTATCAAGCACCTGATGCTGAAGTAACTGAATGGATTTTCTATGGATGTGGGATCCCTTGAAGACTGCCTATGCTGACTATCCTTTTCCTCCTCAATCTTGATGATGCTAGCTTCCAACAATATTTTTGGTTTAGGGCACCACCACCACCACCCAAGTCCCAATTGTTCTGCCCCTGTTTAACAGGGGCATGTAATTACAATTTTTGATCTAATATTTCACAGCAGGGCCCATTCCTGCGCCCAAGAGTAACTGTGAGGGCTTGCAGTGTTGTAGCATCACCACCACCAAAGGCCCAATTTTTCTGGCTCTGTTTACCAGGGGCATGTAATTACAATTCTTGATATAAAATTTCACAGCAAGGTCCGTTCCTGCCCCAACAAGAGTAACTGTGAGGTGTTGTATATGTTGTAATATGTTCACCGATTTATGTGGGACATTATATTATTATATGTATGTACACATACAGTCAATATTGACCAGGCCAGAATTCAATTGACAATGGTTGATTTGTCCAAGTCAACTGAATTTTAACATATCAAGGGGACAGCTGAAGACTCTTTGATGTGTTGATCTTACGCAGTCTACCTAGGTGTGTGAGGTGAGGTATGGTCTGGAAACCTAATTGAACATTTCAAAGGGTACATTGTTTAAAGGACAATAGAAGAAGTATTTATTGATGGTAATTAGACTTGAGGGGGTAACAATAAGATCAAATAGTATTTTGGGTTGACCTAGCAGAAACTCCCTCCTAGTGGACTAGTATTTCAGGACATTCAAGCTGGCATTTAGTCATATTGTCTGTCTATGTATGACTAAGGCACAGACCTAGGAAATGGGACTCTGAATTGTATACTCTGTCGGATTTTTTGTCATCTGTGGACTTTGGACTTTGTTCTGTGTTGGAAGTCAATAAAGTGCATCTCTCTGGAAGAATAGGGTTGCTGCAGAAGAGTACTTACTATTTAATTATCATACCCACGATATCACTACACTATCCACCCGATATATTATTAATTATATCACTACATTGGTGCCATTCAAGTGACCAGAAGAGCATTTTCGGACATAGTAACAGAAGTCGGTGGTGACAACAATACTGTGAGGTGGACAGAAGTCTGATGAAGAACCAAGAGCTGTGCTGTGACTCTGATGTCTCGTTGTGACATAAGAGAGTCTGATCTACAAATTTAAACAAGTTGGGAACCCCAGAATTATTCTCTGGAGACTGGAAACAACAACAAAAAAAGGACAGTGTCGTACCAGAAGACCTGAACTGGAAGATGAAGAGTAACTAATGCGGTGAGTAAAATATTTCCTTTTTTTTTTAATTATTAGTAATATAGTCAAAATGCTTACTCAGTGTGAAGCTAGTGTCAGTTCTGATACAGTTAACAGATGGGTATTAAAATGTATTAAGCGCCATGGCGGTCCTTATGAAATTCCAGAAAAATGTAAGCAGGCGTGGACGATGATGAAGGAATTTTTAGAGAAAAATGTTTTTGATAGCAAAATTTCAGAAAGTAAAAGAAAAAGTTGTATTATACAGGGCTTATTATCATGCTGTTTAACAATGGAAAGTTCTTTGAATGGTAAGGTTGAGGAAATTACCCAGTTACAGAATGCAGTTGATAATAGCAACAGTGTTTGTGAGAGGTTACAAAACCAAGCAGACACCGAGACAGTAAATTTAAAATTGCATGCAGTTACCATTGGGGGAGCTTTGCTTGGGAAATCTAAACGTTGTGATGAATTATCAGAGGAAAATGAGAGATTAAAATTAAGAATTATGGAATTAGAGAAGAGATCTCAGGAATGCAGATATGCATCAAATCTTAGATTCAGCTATCTTCAGCAAAATACAGACACAGACGTTCTATCAAATGAAACAGAACCTCATATTAAATCTGATAATTCATTATCAGCTGCCCCCACTGTGACTACCACAGTTTATAACAATAATAATAATACGGGTGAAGTTCGACTTGTAATGAAGCCTTTGAAACCAAAAGAATTAGATGTAATTCTTAGAGAAATAGAATTGGTTCCATACCATGATTTAAACAGATTTTTAAAATGGTTTTGTGACGTGCAGCAGGTCAGAGATATGTACAATCTCAACCCATCTGACTTAGAAAGAGTTTTGCAACATTCTTTAGGAAGTGGTCTTTGGATGAGAATTAAACAGATCTGTATTCAGCCTCTGAGGACAAGGGACATATTACTGGAATTATTATGTGTTTTGTATGGTGTACATTCTGATGTTACTATTCATGGGAGGATCCAACAAATGCAAAATGAATCTCCATATGAATTGTCACACAGGATAGCAACTATTATGGAATTATTGGTCGGTAATAATCTTGCATTTGAGCGTGGTGGCTTGATACATATGAGTATGTTTCTAGATGCGTTGCATGAAGATATCAAACAAAATATTTTATTAGTTACCCCAAATCCTCATGATTTAAAAGACATATTGTTGAGAGCAGACCATTTATGGAGAAAGTCAAATGAGCAGGCTGTCAAAATTGATTTAGCCACACTGTTTAGGACAAATACTGAACCTAAAGATCAGAAGATAATATCCTATGATAACACCCAGAGAGGAGACACCGGGTCAAACATAGGTGATATTAATATGAAAAACAGAGCTGACCAAAATAATAATAAGAAAAGGTCAAAGAACTGGATAACATTTTCTCAGTTAAAACAGAAATATGACCACCTGAAGACTGAGTATGAAAAGATGAGAGGGGAACGTGATAAATTATTAGAGCAGTTGAAGGGGGTACAAGATGTATATTCTCCAGATCTGTTTTTGAATGCAGATGACACTACTCTAGCAGTGGGGGTGAATTAGCTTCAAACTGTAAACATGTAAATAGTGTTTTGTTTTAACTTCAAACAACGTTTAAGGACCTCGCTAATGAGTTTTGTTGGAGAGTTCTTTTGTCTTTCAGATATGGCCGGAGATACTTGCTTGCATGTGAATAGCAGAAGCACAGTCTGAAATTGCTGGCTAGTGGGGGAGAATTATGGGAGAAATGCTTAATAGACAACAAGGAATTATAAAGAATTGATCAAGCAATGGACCTTTTTTTTTCTTTTTTCTTCTTTCTTCAACGCCCTAATTTTTAATTTTTCTCCCTTTTCCTGATATATTTTGCTTTTCATTTTTTATTTTCTTTATGTTTTATTTCTTGAACTTTATCTTAAAACCAAAGAGAAGCATTTAAACCTAAAATAATTTTCATAACATCTGTACATATTACATATTGTGTATTGATCAATATATTTGACATCTAAGGTGAGATGCTGCACAATGGCTTGGCATAGCATAAATTATAGTATGTTGGGTGGTTTTCCTAAATTTATAAGAGGGGCGAGTGAAATTCCTCACTCTAGTCATGATTTGAAACTTTGTTGAATCAGTTGTTTATAATATGCTAGAGGCTATGACATATATGGATCAAAAAGACCTTTCTACCTTTCATGGTGAGGATACTGGCAAGAATTTCCACTGCCGCTTTGTCTGGATAGAAGATCTGATAAATACTGATGTCAAGCTGATTCTATCTGAACCATCGTGTAGGGGCATATGTATATGTTGGTATACCATTCAGGTGGAATTATGGACTGAATGATCCAAGTAACTGCTCTATTGAAGGCAATGAGGAATCGGCCTACAGCAAATTACAAAAGAAAATTGTGGCTGGCAATCAACAAATTCAGGTACTTGACAGGTACACAACAGGTTAAAATGCTTGTCAGATGGACTCATTAATGTCAAGTGCAAGGAAATAGTTTGCAGCAGTTTTTACTGCCGTATCCAAACCTTTTGACCTTGAAAGTGAGTGCTGGTACATTGATGGTTCTTCTTACTATAAAGATGAAAGTAGAATGTTTGTGTAAAAGCATCTTTAAAAATGAAAAGCTTGAGCCTGGAGACGAGAGAATCCTGGACTTATGTGGATTGGAGCTCTTTGCGCAATTTTCAAGATCTTGATGTGATATAATAAGGCCTAACAGCTATATGGGCCACTGATGTTTACCAAATCCTTTTCCAGTCATGGTCTAAAAGTTATATTATCTAATAACTGTTTCATGGGGATATTTTAGAGGCTGGTGAAGAGAGATGTAACCAGTTTCAACTTTATATTTTATATGAGCCATTGTAAAGCATCCAGTACCTTAAATCATAATATTTTTGTTGTTTAATTTATGGGTCAGTTCTAGTAGTTAGAACCGACCCAAGTGGGGGTATATGTTGTAATATGTTGGCCGATTTATGTATAATGTTGTATTGGAGTGCCATGTTGACCAGAAATTCAGTTGAATTGTCCAAGTCAACTGAATTTTAACATATCAAGGGGACAGCTGAAGACTCTTTGATGTGTTGATCTTATGCAAGTCTACCTAGGTGTGTGAGGTGAGGTATGGTCTGTAAACCTAATTGAACATTTCAAAGGGTACATTGTTTAAAGGACCTTAGAAGAAGTATTTATTGATGGTAATTAGACTTGAGGGGGTAACAATAAGATCAAAGAGTATTTTGGGTTGACCTAGCAGAAACTCCCTCCTAGTGGACTAGTATTTCAGGACATTCAAGCTGGCATTTAGTTTTTGATATAGGCTTGTCTGTGTATGAAGGCACAGACCTAAGAAAATGGGACTCTGAATTATATTTCCTCTGTCTGATTTTTTTGTCATCTGTGGACTTTGAACTTTGTTCTGTGTTGGAAGTCAATAAAGTGCATCTCTCTGGAAGAATTGGGTTGCTGCGGAAGAGAACTTACTAATTAATTATCATACCCACTATACTACTACACATATTAAATCACTACAATGTAATGTAATGTACAATGTAATGTAAATCCGATGACTTAATGTTTTTCTGTGTCTCGGTACGTTTGGCCCTTTGCTCGCATGTGGTATTGTGCTATATATGACACTTATAAACATCATCTGTTTTTGGCTGTGCAATTTATGTTTAATGCATTTTTCTAAATTATGGTTTTGACTAAATCGCATTTCATGCGACTGCAATTCATGCCTGTTCATGTCTGGCTTATGTCTTTGCTCTCTATTTCCCTGCCCCCTATGTATCATATCCCTCCTTGTTTCTCCTGACTATACATATATACTCACATGCACCTTCTGATTTTTTGTCCTTTGCCTTCTGTGTATTTGGGGCCTATTGTCGCTGCCCCCCCTTTTTTTCAGCCACAGTCAGTTGGGGACCAATATATGTTGGGCCTTTCCTTAGATCGCTCACTCGGCGCACGGGGGCCTCCTGCGCCAATCTCCTTCGGTTCTGGTGTAGCTGGCCTTCCTCTTTTCGGGCACATTTGGCCAAGCGTCGCCTGTTGCTATGGTGCCCATTGTGCGCCGTGGGTCTCTGACATGGACGCCGGTTACCCAGTCAGTACGCCTCTGCCCCGTTCCTTTGGGTGGATGACCTCACGACGCTGATTGTCAGCGTCGCCTTCATCCCTGTATTTCCATGCTGAGATGCTGTCTGGGGGCAGACCTCCGTGCCACAGATTCGGAGGGCGCCTCCTCCTCCCCTGTCTCCATCCACATCCAGCCTGTACAGGAGGGCGGGCTTATACTAGGAAGGAGTGAATATGAGGATATTCCTCCTCCCTTCAGCTGCATAATTATCCTGCCCATCTTCCCCTCTACTCAGCTTCCAGCTGATTAAGATTATATCGATTAGCAGGACACAATGCATATGAGACAAACACTTCAGTGTTCAGTCTAAAGCTGACCATACACCTATAGATTATCTGGGGATTTCTATGGTTAGATGGAAAAAGTGGGAAATTCCTCCATCCACACAGTTTAGTGAACACGGAGAAATCTGTTGCACTTTTTACATCTAACCATAGAAAATCTGCAGATAATCTATAGGTGTATGGCCAGCTTTATGCTGCAGCCAGCACTGTGCAGATGAGGCAACAGTGATCCCAGACCAGAGGTAACAATCAGCTCAGTAATCTATATATACAGTGGAACCTCTGATTATGAGCATAATCCGTTCCAGAAGAATGCTCGTAATCCAAAGTACTCGCATATCAAAGCGAGTTTCCCCATTGAAGTCAATGGAAACGAAAATAATTTGTTCCTCATTGACTTTAATGGCATGCAATACCGCATGTGGCCAGAGGCGGGGAGGGCACCAGAGAGCCTCGGAAAAAGCCGGAAAGGCCTGAGGACAGCTCAGCTGACCTCGGCAAACCTCGGAAAGGCTCGGGAACGTAGTATTTCCAAATCTTTCCGAGTATTTTTGAACAGGGCAAAGGGCATGAGGTAGAGGGAGGTCGCAGGTAGCTGCCACTGTCGACCAGTATCTCAATACCGCATGCACTGAAGGCAATAACCCCTAAAGAGGGGAGGGAAAAAAACGAGGGGACTATTCCGGTACCGGGTATAATCAAAATTAATAATAGAAGGTAATAGTGACAAAAACAATAGTAAAATATAAAAATTCCATTTTAATAGAAAACATGATTAAAAGATTGTAACATTAACACATACAGTTGCAATTAAAAGCGGGAGCAATACACACAACCAATTACATTACAACTTGTAGTGAGATAGACACAAATAGAGCTTGGATTCTCGACCGGTTTCGCGGTTTCACCGCTTCCTCAGGAGAGCAATATCTGTGGTGCAACATACAGTAATTGTAGTAAATACAATCATATAAAAATTATACAAAAACAAAAGAAAGCAGCAAAGACATTGAAGAATGCATTATATAATATACAATATAGGTAGAAAAAAGGATGGGCTCACCCGTTCTAAGGTTGTCTGTGGGTACGCATGGCCCCAAGTAATTCCCCCCGCGGCGAACACAGTACAAGATATTTGGGATGATGGTACATGTATTTGTTTATATATCTTTTTGATTTAAAACGCTCTTCCTTTCCTTAGTATTTTTGAACAGCTACGATTGGCGTCGTTCGGCTCTGCTCGGCTCCGGCGCCCCCACCTCAGGCCAAACGCGGTACTGCACACCGCTTTGGCCTGAATCCTGCTAGTTTTGAGAGACAACACTTGCAAACCGAGTTAGGATTTTTCAAAATACGGTGCTCGTTTTGCGAAGCGCTCGTTAACTGCGTTACTCGCAATCCGAGGTTCCACTATGTGTATATATATATATATATATATATATATATATATATATATATATATATATATATATATTAATATATATATATATATATTAGGGCTGTTACTGATTAAAATTTTCGTGTTCAATTAATCAATTTTTTTTTAATCAATCAATCAACTAATTTTGATTAATTATAACGCACATACAGATCCAACTACTTTTAACTGATCTCCTTGCATTGCAACTCTGCATTAGTCAGTGGTAAATGTGGTATACACTATATACAATCACCCGACACTAGTTCGTTTCCACAATCCATGACTTAACTTCACAGTTAAATACGTTTTAAATTCAAACTGTAGCACTGACGTAAGTAATTTTTTTAATTAAACTTTAAGAAAAACTTAGAAAGTTAGTTTAACTTTAAATAAAAAAACAATTAATAAAATAAATAATAACAACAGAACAAATAAAAATAAATCTGAAGGCAATTAGAGAGATGAAATAGCAGTCCAGAGAGACGATAAACAGCCAGATCCACAAGTTATTCCACCAGTGCTGAAACAGTCCACAGTAGCGTGACAATCCCTCCTCCTCCGGTCTAACTAATCACTCTCACCGTATGGCATGGACCCCTGTGCAAACTGGTGGTCATGCAGCGAGTATCAAAAGGGTTAACACAGTACATAAACTTCTCTCAGGTCTCCTTAGATCTCAGCAAGGACGCCAGGTCATGGATAGAAAGAAAAGATCTAAGTGCTCACCGCTTAAGTATAAGATTTAATTTTTGTGTTCAAACACAAACTACTCACATAAAGATGATAAAAACACAGCATGTAAAGCCGACAATCGTGTTAGTTCCATAGGGCAGCAGCGGGTGATGTCATGCATAGCTCCTCCCCCGTACGTGTTACGTTCAATCAGAACTTCCTCAGTGGGGCAGGGCTATGGCGTCACCCTACAGTCTATTTAAATAGCACCATTGTTATGGCAACGACCAAAGCCGGACATAGCGGGGCATGGCTAGGACGTCACATGTCAATCAAAAGCAAGCGCCGCCGTCATGGCAACAGCAGAAGCCAGTCCACATGGCAAAAATATCACAACTTATCAGCCTCTAAGGACAACAATCTTAAAAATGGAGGTTATCAAATTTGTCTACACTTAGCTCACTGAATGATCCCAGTTAACCACATCCATATTTACCATCAGTGTCCAGGCTGTCTGGTGACGTCACAGACATCGACGTCCCCGGACTCCTCCCCCCTTCCCTTTGTTAGCAGATGGAGGCAATTGGTGAAGGGGGGGAGGAGTCCGGTGACGTTGATGTCTGTGACGTCACCGGATCCCCCTGAAGACCCGGAAGCCGGTGGAGAGGTGAGTACCGATCAAAAGAATTTTGATTGATCAAAAAAATTAACAATTAATCGAGGAATTAATCGTTAATTTCCGCATCCCTAATATATACCAATCTTTTTTTCTATAGTAGATTTCACCATTCCATCTTGAAACCATTTTTGTATTTATAAATGGATATTCCTTCTGCTGTTTTTCTTTCAGCCTTCATGTTTTTTACTATAGCCTGTTGGAGGGTCTGCCCGCCTCAATGCACGGTCAAAAAACACTAACCTCCCCCTCCTTTCCTGGTTGGAGGCTAGACGCCCTCTGTGTGTGATCTTTTTTGGCTTGGGCCCATCATTTCTGACCTCCCTGGCTTTTCCATTTTGGCTGATCTGGGGCAGCGGAATACTTCTCCCCTTTTTTTAACCAGCTGCATTTTCCCTGACATCTCAAACATGGTTAGATCTCATGTTGCTTTTCTATTATATGTTCAATATGTAATGCCTATTCATATATTCTGCATGATAATTGCTTATTATGTTTGTTTTTGCTTTTTATTAATTTACAGACAACCAATGAACCACTAGCCCTTGAAGAAGAGGTTTAATCTCAGCAAACCTCGAAACGCGTCGGACATCACTGACCCAGTTCACTACTGGCCAGTCTCAAGTGGTTGCCTGTATACATACACATACATGTTTCTTGATATTGTACTTTGTATTTTTGTATAATGGATATATGCATCCTATTGTGACTTCCCATAAGTCACCAATTCATTTTTAAAATTTTTCTAATAAAATATCAATATATTTTCATTACATGTATTTGTCAAGGAATTTATGCCTTTAAAAGTCCCACAGAGGAACCTGTTTGTTTTTAAAGTCATGATGACAGTGTCCAATCATGACTCTGACAGTGCTCTGTGTCCTGATTGGCTGAAGCTTTCACTGCTTCAGCCAATCAGGGCTTGCAATGCACTTGTTACGTACCTAGTAGGTGAGCCCAAATTGCAGAGGATGGCCTCTTTTATGCCTCTGACTCGAGGCCCCTGATATGCACAGTCTTCCGGTATTTACTCGGGCGCTTGCGCTGTCCGAGCACTGAGGCCCAGCTACTGACTGGATGGCGCGGTGTCCATTGCTATGGTGACGTGATGCGTGGGGCATCATCATGCTAAACGCCTGGGTGGCGTCACGCCCGTTGCCATGGTGACGTGATGTGTGCTGAGGTTTTTACGCCAACCACCGCATCTGTCATCTCATATAAGGCCGGCGTCAGCTGTGCATGCCCTGTCACTGCTAATGATGGTGGGATCATGCATCTGACGTGCCACGATCCACACGGAGTGAGTCACCCTATGCTTCAAACATCTCTTCTAGGTATGCTGTCTGTTTTACTTAGCTCCTGCTGAGCTAACTTTTTTCCTTACGCTTTCAGCAGATTTCATGTCTGCAGAGGATGAATTCCTCTGACATGATCTGCATTAAATGATGTTTAGCTATTATGAGAATTTTTTCTTCATATTTCTTTATAGATTTATATTTCAACTTGAAGATTGGTATAGGTGCCCCCCTTTTTTTGCCTTTTGACTACTGCGGCTCTCCTGCCTCACCCCTGGTGTGGATTGTAACAAGGTATTGATGCTCTATATAAAGGGGCTAATTTTGTGGCGGATATGGTGCAGTCTAATACACCCCCCATATATGTAAAATATTGTTTTCTTCCTTTTTTATTCTTTTTTGTCAGGCTGTGCACTTTGGAGCGTTTTCAATAAACTCTGCGATTCATATTCACCTGTGTGCCATTTTGCTACCTATCGTGAGACTTGTGTGGATGTTTGGTGGCCCACTCGGTAGATCTGTGTCCTTGTGACATCCTTGGTGTATGTCTGCAATGTCGTTTTGCCCCCGATCCAGCAGTCTAACTACATGATGACCAATCAGGGTATGCCTCTATGCAATTTTCATGCTGCATGTCCTATGATACAAATATTTTTTGTTGTTTCTCATTCAAGTATTTGATTTCTACAAAGTGTAATTCCTTCCTGACTTTTTTCCCTGATGAAGGGACGTTTGTGTCCTGAAACGCATCGGGCTGTCTGGACTCTATGGGAATTCATCATTTTTTGTCATCTACTTTTTAGTAGTTTGATATTTGTATATATGTATATTTATTTAATAAAATTTGTATTTTTGTATTTTTGCATATTTGTTGCCGTTAAAGTGCCAGCTCCTTGGGGGGTACCTCCTTCTCCATATTGACTTCACAAGGGATGTTGGCAACCTCTAGTGGTATGATTGGATGTTCTTTCTCCTTTAGGCCCCTGATAGGGTAGACAGGAAGCCCAGGAGTGAGGAGTGGTACGGGTGCCTGGCAGGATCAACAGCGGGAGGTCAGTCCAGAGGTTTAGGAGATTCAGACAGGAACTGGTACAGCAGGCTGGAACCAGAATCAGCGGACTGGGACCAGGGACAAGCTGGAACAGCAAACAGGCTTAGCAGGCTGGTACTGGATCAGCAGACCAGTAGCAGGATGGCTCAGCAAACAGGCACAGCAGGCTGGAACTGGATCAGCAGACTGGAACCAGGAGCAGGATGGCTCAGCAAACAAGTACAGCAGGCTGAATGAGATTTGTGGAAGGTCAGGCAAGCCGGGTCGGTTATCAGGCAGGCAGCAGAAGGATCAGAGGAGCAGGCAGAAGAGTAGTCAGAAAGGCCGGGGGTCAGATGCAGGAGGATAGCAGGAATGGTCTTCAGATAAGCCGGATCAACACAAGAACAGGTTTCAGATAGTCAGGGAACACACAGAACGCCATAGAGCAGACAGCAAATTTCACCTGTGTCAGTCAGGTTTAAATAGCCCGCCTGCACGTTCCCGTGCGCGCGTGTGCGCACGTACATTGGCGCCCGCAATCACGCATCAGCAGGTCTGGATCGACTGTTACTGGCAGGATCTTCCTGACATTGCCCCCCCAAGGGGCTGCCTTGGGGATGCCCATCTGGGCCAACTTCTCAGGATGGGACCTTTTAAAGGATTGTATCAGACTCTTAGCGTGGATATTCCCTTCAGATTTCCATGAGTTCTCTTTGGGCCCATAACCCTTCCATTTAATCAAGAATTGGGTTTGATTGTTACTACTTCAAACTCCTCCTCTCCGTCCACTATTACAGGGTCAGGAGGATCTGAACTTTGGCCAGGAAGAGGATTGGAAACAGAGGGTTTCAGTAGTGTCACATCAAAAAAGGGATGAATCTTAAGTTAATCGGGGAGTTCTAGTTCATAAGCCACTTCATTAAGTTTCTTCATTATGGGAAATGGGCCTATCAACTTAGGACCCAATTTTCTTGAAGGACACGCCAACTTTAGGTTCACTGTGGACAACCATACTAAATTACGGGGTGCCAGTATTAGTTTCCCTCGTCTCTTCTTGTCGAAGACTTCCTTGTTGTGTTCCTGTGTCCTGTTCATGGTTTCTTGTAACAACTGATTGTTGGAGGAGAAAAAATTGAATGTTCCATGAACTGCAGGTACAGGGCATTCTGGGATTGGATTTAAGCAGAAATGATGGTTGAAAGCCATAATTGGAAAAAAATGGGGTTTGTTTTGTAGCGGAGTGTGTGGAGTTGTTGTAGGCAAATTCAGCCAATGGAAGCAGAGAGATCCAGCTGTTTTGGGCAAATGAAGAAAAGCAACGTAGATCTTGTTCGAGGGTCTGGTTGGTCCTCTCTGTCTGCCCATTTGTCTGGGGGTGGTAAGCGGAGGAGAACGATAACTCGATTTCCAGAGCCTTACACAAAGATCTCCAGAATCAGGAAGTAAATTGTACTCCCCGATCTGAGACAATGTTAGCCGGTACTCCATGAAGTCTAATCATTTCTTTGATGAATACCTGCGCTGTTTCAGGGGCTGAGGGAGTGCCTTTCATTAGAATAAAGTGTGCCATCTTCGACAGCCGGTCCACCACCAGAAAGATAGTGGTATGGCCCTCTGCCGGGTGCAACTCGACAATGAAGTCTATGGATAACATCTCCCATGGCCTATCTGGAACAGGCAATGGTTTTAATAATCCCCAGGCTTTAGCTCTACTGTTTTTGTTCTGAATGCAGGTGGTACAGGATTCCACAAACATCCTGCAGTCTCCGCATACTTGAGGCCACCAAAAAGTGCGTTGCACCAGGTCAGTAGTCTTGGTTATGCCAAAATGCCCAGCTAGTGCATGGTCATGACAAAGTTCCAGTATAGAAACTCGTAAACTTTCGGGTACATAAATGTTGTCCCTGTACCAGAACAACCCATCCTTTGCTTGTAGCTCTGATTCAACAGGGGGTGCCCACCCCACGGAAGCTTGCTTTATCCGAGAAGCAGATCTTCTTGTATCAGAAGAAAATTCACTGGAGAGAGAATAGTATCTGGAGGAGACGTTTCTTTAGATCTATGAAACATCCTGGATAGTGCATCAGGTTTTGTGTTTTTTTTAGCCTGGTGACGTGAAAAGAGAACCCGGAGAAGAACAATGCCCACCTGGCTTGCCGCGGTTTCAACCTCTTTGCCGACCTCAGGTACTCCAGGTTCTTATGATCTGTGAAAATCAAAATTGGGTGAGCAGCTCCTTCCAATAGGTATCACCATTCCTCCAGTGCAGATTTTATTGCCAGTAGTTCTCGATCTCCCACATCGTAGTTCCTCTCTGCTGCCAATAATTTGCGGGAGAAAAAGGCTACTGGGTGAAGCAGGGCCTTGGTTCCTTGATGTTGGGAGAGAACTGCTCCAACAGCGATTTCGGAAGCGTCTACCTCAAGTACAAACGGCAGGGTGGAGTCAGGATGCTTCAAAACAGAGGCAGATGTAAACAGTCTCTTAAGGGACTCAAAGGCAGCTTGGGCCTCTGGGGACCAATGGAAGCGGATTCCCTGTTTAGTTAACTGGGTGATATGGGCAATGATGGCAGAAAACCCCTTAATGAATTTCCAAGAGAAATTAGCGAATCCAACGAAACGTTGGACGCCTTTCTTGTCTACAGGAACCGGCCAGTCTAGTATTGCAATGATCTTCTGAGGATCCATCTTGATGCCTTCTATAGAGATGATTAATCCCAGGAATGGAATACTCTTTTGCTCAAACTCGCATTTTTCAGACTTTGCGTACAGGCCATGCTGTCGGAGCCGTGCTAACACACATCTGACAATTCTGCGATGGACATCCAGGGAAGAAGAAAAGATTAGAATATCGTCTAGGTAGACGATCACAAACAAATCCAAGTAGTCCCGAAAAACATCATTAATAAAGTACTGGAACATGGCAGGAGCATTACATAACCAGAAGGGCATTATTAGGTACTCAAAGTGCCCGAATCGGGTTCGAAAAGCTGTTTTCCACTCATCTCCTTCTCTGATACAGACCAAGTTATAAGCTCCTCGGAGATCAATGTTTGTAAAGATGGTAGTGGCTCCCAGTCTTTGGAATAACTCGGGTACCAAGGGAAGAGGATACCATTTTTTAACAGTGATTTTATTTAGCTCACAATAGTCTATGCAAGGCCGAAAGGGTGTGATCTTTCTTTTCCACGAAAAAGATGCCTGCACCTGCCAGGGATGTGGATGGACGGATGAAACCTTTTTTTAAGTTTTCGTCAATATACTCCTTTAGTGCCCCTGTTCCAACTCGGTTAGCGGGAAAATTCTGCCAAAGGAGCTCAATGGGGCAGTCATAAGCCCGATGGGACGGCAGAGTTTCTGCTCCCTTCTTGCTGAATACATCCATGAAATAATGGTAAGCCTCCGGAACAGATTGGTTTCAATGTCCAGACATAGCAGAGTAGAAGGTCCAGAGGAGTCTTTAGAGCCACAGAATTGCTGGCACTAACGAGAGGGGAATGCAACTTCTCCTGTGGCCCAGTTGATATCAGGATTGTGGGCTTGTAGCCATAGCATACCAAGGATTACAGGAAACAAAGGTGGGGAGATGATGCCCATGCATAGCAGCTCTTGGTGTGCATTGGCAATGGTGACTGATAAGGGGGGAGTCTCTTGGGTAACTGGCCCAGATTTAATAGCGGATCCATCAGCCAAGTGAATAGAAAGTCCTTGAGATTTAAAAAGCAGCGGAATCTGATGTTTGGCTGCGCAGGACGAGTCCATAAAGCAACTGCAGGCTCCAGAATCAATTATGGCGGGCACCAGTAAAGTCCTTCCTGGGAGCTGTAACGAGATAGAGAGGGCAAGATGAGAAGAAGTCTGGATCCCAGTGAGTGCATGATCAGAGGATATTGACAGACATTTACAAAGTTTAGCAGGGCAATTTCTGACATAGTGTCTCGGTTCTCCACAGTACAGGCATAGGTTGTTCACCCGGCGGCGTTTGTCGTTCTTCCATAGTAAGGGAAGGGCGAAGTACTCCCAGCTGCATGGGTCCAGACTTTTCAGGCATGGAGGCAGGCTGTGTAGAAGGAGCCGGATGCAGGTGACTGGGCACTCTTGGTAACATCCAGGTTGGCTGGGAAAACCCTGTTGCCCTTTCCGCCCTTCGTTCCCTCAGGCGCCAGTCAATCTGTATGGCAAGTGTGATTAGCACGTCTAAGGTCTGGGGTACCCCAACTCGATCCAGCTCATGCTTCAAAGGATCAGACAGTCTCATTCGGAACTGGCCAAACTGATGGTTGGAAGCTAAACAGTGGGGACCTTGAGTGGAGAGTGAGCAAGTCTTGCTTTTTGACTGCTGGTGATTGCTGGGTTGCATTTTTAGGTTCTTTTTGGGGCTTTTCCTTGTAGCTTTTTAACACCTTTTTTCTGACACTTTTTAAACTGATTTTTTTTTCTTTGCTTCTCTCAGCCTACTAATTAAGGGGAGTAGTTAATTGGTCACAGGTGCTTGAGGCCTATATAACCTTGTGTAGAACTCATTGTGAGCCTGCTCATCTTTGAGCTTGCTGGAACTCTGTCCAAGTGGAACTGGTCTAAGTGGTAAGTTAAAAACCAGAGTTAGTGGAACTGGTCTAAGTGGTGAGTTAAAAAACAGAGTTTAAAACAGGAGGTTATAACAGGGGTCATAGTACCTATGTAGTGTGAGTACCTGAGTGTTGTCTGAGTAGTGTGTGTGTGGATCGTTAGTACTTGTTTATTGTGTACTTGTGTATTGTAAGTGCGAGTGCACGTAGTTCTGCGAATGGTCTGCGAGTCCACGTAGTTCTGCGAGTGGTCTGCGTGTGCACCTAGTTCTATGAGTGGTCTGCGGGTGCACATAGTTCTGTGAGTGGTCTGCGAGTGCACGTAGTTCTGCGAGTGTTCTGCGAGAGCACGTAGTTCTGCGAGTGCATGTAGTTCGTGAGTGCACGTAGTTCTGCAAGTGGTCTGCGAGTGCACATAGTTCTGTGAGTGCACATAGTTCTGCGAGTGGTCTGTGAGTGCACGTAGTTCCGCGAGTGGTCTGTGAGTGCACGTAGTTCTGCGAGTGCACATAGTTCTGTGAGTGGTCTGCGAGTGCACGTAGTTCTGCAAGTGCATGTAGTTCTGCGAGTGCACATAGGTCTGCGAGTGGTCTGCGAGTACCTGTGTATTCTCTTGTTGAGTACCTGTGTATTGTCCTGAGTATTAGTGTCAGGAAGCTATTTGTTAGGTAATTTGGACAGGGTGTAATCCCCAATCCTCATTAAATTTAATAGGTACGATGCCCGGTGGGTGTGGAGAGGCGACTTGTTCTACATCTTGCGGCATATATGCGTTCCTTGATCATCCGATCGAGGGTGAATACTGCTGTGCAAAATGTAAGCGCATTGTTTCCCTGGAAGCCCAGGTTCTGAATCTGGGGAAGCAACTGTCAGCACTGAGAAGTCCCTCCATACTAAAGGAGAGCCAGGAACGTAAACGGCAGGTGCCGGCAGGGGCCAGCACAGAGACGGGTGGGGACAAAGAGGTGCAGGCATTAGCAAAGAGTAGATGGGTGACAGTCAGGAAGGGTAGAGGGGGAAGTGCCAGGGAGGCCGATCCAGGGCTGGAACATTCCAATAAGTACGCTCCATTGAGTGACATTGGTGAAACCTTTTAGGGACCAGCACTGCTGGAACTGAGGGACTCTCCTAGCTGCCGGGGGAAGAACTCCTCCAGTGAGAGTGGGGGGGAAGTGAAGGGAAAGGAAAGACAGATTCTGGTGGTAGGGGACTCAACTCTTAGAAGGACAGAGAGGCCAATCTGTAACAAAGACCTGAAGCGCAGAACAGTATGTTGTCTACCGGGCGCTTGGGTTCGGCACCTCACGGATCTGGTGGACAGATTACTGGGAGGGGCTGGGGAAGACCCAGCTGTCATGGTGCACGTTGGCACCAATGACAAAGTCAGAGGCAGATGGAGTGTCCTAAAGATCCATTTTAGGGACTTAGGAGCTAAATTGAGGAAAAGGACCACCAAGGTAGTATTCTCAGGAATACTACTGGTACATCGAGCCACACCAGAAAGGCATAGGGAGATTAGGGAAGTAAACAAGTGGCTCAAGAGCTGGTGTAGTAAGGAGGGGTTTGGGTTCCTGGAGGACTAGGCCGACTTCTCAGTCAATAACCTGTACTCTGGAAGGGACGGGCTGCACCTAAATGGGGAGGGTTTAGAAAAGCAGAGAATGAAGATATCCAAAAAGTTAGGGGGGTTTTTAAACTTGGCGATGGGGGGAGGGTCCAGAGGTAGAGATAGTCAGTGCGGAACATATTCCAGAGGATAATATTGGGGGCATTAGTGGTAGGTTGACCAACGCACATAAACCCAAGGTAAGTATAGTAGCAAGTCCTAGTTGCAATCTCGGAACACCCAATAAGAGGATAATATGCGACCGGTCTAAACTATGTGGCATGTTCACCAATGCCAGGAGCCTAGCAGACAAGATGCATGAACTAGAGATACTTTTGTACGAGGAGGATTTGGATTTTGTGGGAATTTCAGAGACCTGGCTCAACAGCTCTTATGATTGGCTGGCAAAAATTCAAGGGTATACCCTTTATCGCAAGGATAGAGAGGGTAAAAAATGGGGAGGGGTATGCCTATATTTCAAGAATAATGTACAAGTGAATGTGGGAGATGACATCACTAAGGGAGCTAGGGAGGAGGTGGAATTCTTATGGGTAGAGCTCCAAATGAATGAAGCTAAGGGGAGGACCAGAGGGAGGAAAGGGAGACAGATCTCCTATCACAATTTGGATTAGTAGCAAGGATGGGAAGTGTTATCATAATGGGGGATTTTAATTATCCAGGCATAGACTAGGCGGAGGGAACCGCGCATTCATCTAAGGCTCGCCAGTTCCTAAATGTCTTGCAGGACAATTTTATGGGTCAAATGGTAGACGCACCAACTAGAAATAAAGTGTTACTGGATTTACTGATTACCAACAATACTGACCTTATCACGGATGTGGAAATTCAGGCCAATCTAGGGAACAGCGATCACAGGTCAATTGGCTTCCATATAAGTCACACAAATAGGAAACATAAGGGGAATACGAAAACACTGAATTTCAAAAGAGCCAACTTCCCTAAACTACGAACCTTACTAGAAGGTATAAATTAGGATAAAATCTTAGGAACAAAGAACACGGAGGAGAGATGGGTTTGCTTTAAGAGCATATTAAATAAGGGCATTAGCCAATGCATCCCATTGGGTAATAAATTTAAAAGAGCGAACAAAAGTCCTGGATGGCTTAACTCCAATGTAAAAATGCATATAAAAGCAAAGGAGAAGGCCTTCAAAAAATACAGGGTTGAGGGATCATTATCAGCATTCAGACTTTATAAAGAATGCAACAAGAAATGTAAGGGTGCAATAAGGACGGCTAATATAGAACATGAAAGACACATAGCGGAGGAGAGCAAAAAAAATCCCAAGAAATTCTTTAAGTATGTAAACAGTAAAAAGGGAGGACAGATCATATTGGCCCCATAAAGAATGAGGAAGGACATCTGGTTACAAAGGATGGGGAGAGGGCGAAGGTATTGAATTTATTCTTCTCCTCAGTCTTCACAAGGGAATCGGGGGGCTTCAGTAACCAAACTGCAGTGTTTATCCTCATGACACATCACAGGAAGCACCTCCATGGTTAACAGAGGACAGAATTAAAATTAGACTTGGGAAACTTAACATTAATAAATCACCGGGACCAGATGGCTTGTACCCGAGGGTACTTAGGTAACTCAGTCAAGTAATTTCCAGACCATTGTTCCTAATTTTTACCGACAGTCTACTGACTGGAATGGTACCAGCTGATTGGAGAAAAGCCAATTTAGCACCAATATTTAAAAAGGGCCCAAAATACATCCCTGGAAATTACAGACCAGTTAGCTTAACATCAATTGTATGTAAACTCTTGGAGGGGATTATAAGGGACTATTTTATATTTTAGTAATGAGAACGGTATCATTAGCAGTAATCAGCATGGATTCATGAAGAATCATTCTTGCCAAACCAATCTACTAACCTTCTATGAGGAGGTGAGTTGCCAGATAGATAAAGGAAGGCTCGTAGACGTGGTGTATCTGGATTTTGCAAAAGCATTTGACACAGTTCCCCATAAACGTTTACTGTACAAAATAAGGTCCGTTGGCATGGACCATAGGGTGAGTACATGGATTGAAAACTGGCTACAAGGGCGAGTTCAGAGGGTGGTAATAAATGGGGAGTACTCAGAATGGTCAGGGGTGGGTAGTGGGGTCCTCCAGAGTTCTGTGCTGGGACCAATCCTATTTAATTTGTTCATAAATGACCTGGAGGATGGGGTAAACAGTTCTAAGCAGGTCAATAACTTCTCCGCAGGATGTGGAAACCTTGCAAAAATATCTTAACAAATTAATGGGGTGGGCAACTACATGGCAAATGAGGTTCAATATAGAAAAATGTAAAATAATGCATTTGGGGGAAACAATTTGAATGCAATCTATACACTAGGGGGAGAACCTCTGGGGGAATCTAGGATGGAAAAGGACCTGGGGGTCCTAGTAGATGATAGGCTCAGAAATGGCATGCAATGCCAAGCTGCTGTTAAAAAAGCAAACAGAATATTGGCATTAAAAAGAGGATCAACTCCAGAGATAAAACAATAATTCTCCCACTCTACAAGACTCTGGTCCAGCTGCACCTAGAGTATGCTGTCCAGTTCTGGGTACCAGTCCTCAGGAAGGATGTACTGGAAATGGAGCAAGTACAAAGAAGAGCAACAAAGCTAATAAAGGGTCTGGGGGATATTAGTAATAAGGAAAGGTTGCGAGAACTGAACTTATTCTCTCTGGAGAAGAGACGCTTGAGAGGGGATATGATTTCAATATACAAATACCATACTGGTGACTAGGGATGAGCCGAACAACCCCCCGTTCGGTTCGCACCAGAACCTGCGAACGGACGGAAAATTTGCACGAACGTTAGAACCCTATTGACGTCTATGAGACTCGAACATTCAAAATCAAAAGTGCTCATTTTAAAGGCTAATTTTCATGGTATTGTCCTAAAAAGGGTTTGGGGATCCGGGTCCTGCCCGAGGGGACATGTATCAATACAAAAAAAACTTTTAAAAATGGACGTTTTTTTGGGAGCAGTGATTTTAATGATGCTTAAAGTAAAAAAAAAGTAAAATATTCCTTTAAGTATCGTACCTGGGGGGTGTCTATAGTATGCCTGTAAAGTGGTGCGTGTTTCCCGTGCTTAGAACAGTCCCTGCACAAAATGTCATTTTTAAAGGAAAAAAAGTCATTTAAAACTGCTTGCGGCTTTAATGTAATGTCGGGTCCTGGCAATATGGATGAAAATCAGTGAGACAAATGGCATGGGTACCCCCCAGTCCATTATCAGGCCCTTTGGGTCTTGTATGGATATTAAGGGGAACCCCGCACCCAAATTAAAAAAGGAAAGGTGTGGGGCCCCCAGGCCCTATATACTCTGAACAGCAGTATACAGGCGGTGCAAACAAGACAGGGACTGTAGGTTTGTTGTTAAGTAGAATCTGTTTAAAAATGTACCCGTTCAAAATTACAAAGTGTAGCTCCAGCCAAAAAATCTGTTTTTAAGCTTTTTGGAAAACATAGGGAAGGGTTATCACCCCTGTGACATTTGTTTTGCTGTCTGTGCTCCCCTTCAGAAGATTTCACCTCACATTTTGTCCCAATGACAAATGTTTTTTGAAATTTGGGGTTTTTAGTGAAACAAGGATTGGTGATAAAGCATCAGTGGAAAGGAGAAAAGTTTTTCCCATATTAACTCTTACAGGAGAGAATTTCCCTTCCTAGGGGTAGATTTAATCTCACTTCCTGTTGTCTCCTTCCGTTTGCAAGTAGGAGTCCTTTGTAAGTTGGATGTTTGAAAGTAGAGGCCTGCCCTATATACTCAGCAGAAATTTGGGCCTTAGGTGTTGTTGTGGCCACAACACTGTAAGCTCTCACAGGGCCCTTCTGTGAAATATTAGATCAAGAATTGTAATTACATGCCCCTGTTGAACAGGGGCAGAAAAATTGGGCCTTTGGTGGTGGTGGTGGTACTGGTGCCACAACACTGTAATTCCTCACAGTTACTCTTGGTGAGAGCAGAAACGGGCCCTGCTGTGAAATATTAGATCAAGAATTTTAATTTCATGCCCCTGTTGAACAGGGTCAGGAAAATTGGGCCTTTGGTGGTGGTTGTGGTGCTGGCGGCACAACACTGTAAGTCCTCAAAATTACTCCTGGTGGGCGCAGAAATGGGCCCTGCTGTGAACTATTAGATCAAGAATTCTAATTACCGTATTTATCGGCATATAACACGCACTTTTTTCCCCTTAAAATCAGGGGGAAATCGTGGGTGCGTGTTATACACCGATCCCCCACCGATTGTGAGCCTTTTGGCGGCTCTCGGCGGCTTTCTGCCGCTTTCGGCCATTCTCGGCGGCTCTTGGCCACTTTCGGCCATTCTCGGCGACTCTCGGCCACTATCGGCCATTCTTGGCGGCTCTCGCAGTCCCGCGTGAGCCGGCGAAAGCCGAAAGCGGCCGAGAGTAGCCGAGAATGGCCAAAAGCGTCCGAGAGCTGCCGAGAATGGCCGAAAGCGGCTGAGAGCCGCCGAGAATGGCCAAAAGCCGACAGGAGAGGCAGAGAGAAGCCGAGGATGGCCGGGAGCGCCCGAGAACGGCTGCACCATTTTTAAAAGCCATTGCAAACGACACAGGGCAAGGCAGATGGACACTAACAAGGCTGCAATGAGGGACACGGCTGCAATCAGGGACAAGGTACAGATGGACACTGACATGGCTGCAATGGGGGACAAGGATGCAATGGGGACAAGGCTGCAATGGGGGAAAATGATACAGATGGACACTGACAAGGCTGCAATGGGGGACAAGGCTGCAATGGGGGACAATGCTACAGATGGACACAGACAAGGCTACAATGAGGGACAAAGCTACAGATGGACACTGATGAGACTGCAGATGGACACTCATAAGGCTGCATTGATGGGCATTTCAATGTAAGTTTTTTTCTTAAACTTCCCTCCTAAAAAATTTTTTCCTTAAAAATCCCTCCTAAACTTGGGGTGCGTGTTATACGCCGGCGCGTGTTATACGCCAATAAATACGGTACATGTCCCTGTTGAACAGGGGCAGAAAAATTGGGCCTTAGGCACTGGTGCTGGTGCCACAACACTGCAACCCCTCACAGATACTCTAGTTGGAGCGCAGGAACGAGCCCTGATGCAAAGTATTGCATCAAAAATTGTAATTACGCGCCCCTGTTAAACAGGGGCTGAAAAATTGGACCTTAGGCACTGGTGCTGGTGCCACAACACTGCAACCCCTCACAGATACTCTAGTTGGAGCGCAGGAACTAGCCCTGCTGCAAAAGAATTGCATCAAAAATTGTAATTACACGCCCCTGTTAAACAGAGGCTGAAAAATTGGGCCTTAGGCACTGGTGGCGGCGCCCAGAACCAAAAATGTTCTTACAAGCTATCAGCATGATCATTGAGGAGGAAGAGGATAATTACTCAGCATAATAGGATAGTCACTCAGCATCAGCATAGGCAGTCTTTGAAGGGATCTGACATTTCAAAAAAAATTATTCAGGTGATATCAGCATCAGGTGCTTGGTAGCTGGTGGTGATCCAAGACTGATTCATTTTTATGAAGGTCAGTCGATCGACCGAGTCGGTGGACAGATGCACCCTGTGATTGGTTACAAAGCCTCCAGCAGCACTGAATGTGCGTTCTGAAAGAACGCTAGATGCAGGACAGGCCAGTAGCTCAATTGCATACTGTGCAAGCTCTGGCCAGTGATCCATCCTCAAGACCCAGTAACCCAGAGGATTTTTCGGTGGGAAAGGTGTCCAAGTCAGATCTTGCCCCTAGGTATTCCTGCACCATGTAAAACAGACGTTGGCGATGGTTGCTGGAACCGATCATACCTTGGGGCTGCGGACAAAAAATTGTCTGAACGCATCGGTCAGACGGCCACCTTCTCCACCACTCCTTCTTTGACTGACCGAAGCCTCAGCAACACGTTGTCCAGAAACAGGAGTTTGTAACCTCCCAGTCTCTGGGAACGCGTTGCACAGACCTTTCTGCAAGGTCTCCCGAAGATGTTTCATCCTCTGCTCCCTCTGCGACGGCAAGATAAGGTCCGCAACCTTACCCTTGTAATGTGGATCAAGGAGGGTTGCCAGCCAGTATTGGTCCTTCTCCTTGATACCACAAATACGAGGAACCTTCCGCAGGCTTTGCAGGATCAGGGAGGCTATGCAGCGTAGGTTTGCTGAGGCATTCGGTCCAGAGTCCTCGGGGTCACTAAGGACGACATAGTCCGCAGCCACCTCCTCCCAGCCACGTACAAGTCCATGTGTTTCTTGGGACTGATCCCTTAAAGACTGCTGCTGATGCTGAGTGCCAGGCTCCACCTCCATACTGACACAATCCTCCTCCTCCTCCTCTTCCTGTGTGATCGGCGGGCACGCAGGAACACTGTCT
Organism: Aquarana catesbeiana; assembly: GCF_042186555.1. Taxonomy (NCBI): domain Eukaryota; kingdom Metazoa; phylum Chordata; class Amphibia; order Anura; family Ranidae; genus Aquarana; species Aquarana catesbeiana. The sequence goes on along the minus strand of NC_133334.1, from coordinate 10,730,291 downwards.
GGATAAAGGGGTCCTTGAGAGCTAAGGAAGTCCTCCTCTTCCTGCCTCTGTTCTGCCTCAAGTGCCCTGTCCATTATTCCACGCAGCATGTGCTCCAACAGGTGGACAAGGGGGGCAGTGTCACTGATGCATGCACTGTCACTGCTCACCATCCTCATGGCCTCCTCAAATCGTGACAGGACAGTGCATGCATCCCTGATCATGGCCCACTGGCATGGGGAAAAAAAAACAAGCTCCCCTGACCCTGTCCTGGCGCCATACTCGCACAGGTACTCATTGATGGCCCTCTGCTGCGTGTGCAGCTGCTGCAGCATGGCCAACGTTGAGTTCCACCTGGTGGGCATGTCACAGATTAGGCGGTTCTTGGGCAGGTTAAATTCCTTTTGCAGGTCTGCCAGCCGAGCACTGGCATTATATGACCGGTGGAAATGCACACAGACTTTCCTGGCCTGCCTCAGGACATCCTGTAAGCCCGGGTACCTGCCCAAGAACCGCTGCACCACCAAGTTAAGGACATGAGCCAAACAGGGCACATGGGTCAATTGTCCCTGTCGGAGGGCGGAGAGGAGGTTGGTGCCATTGTCGCAAACCACCATGCCTGCCTTAAGTTGGCGTGGCGTCAACCACCTCTGAACCTGCCCCTGCAGAGCTGACAGAACCTCTGCCCCAGTGTGGCTCCTGTCCCCCAAGCACACCAGCTCAAGCACCGCATGGCATCTTTGGCCTGCATACCTGCGTAGTCCCTTGAACGCCTACAGAGCACCGCTGGTTCCGAGGACAAAGCACAGGAAGAGGCCATGGAGGAAGAAGAAGAGGAGGGGGTGGAGGAGAGAGGTGTGTCACAATCATTAGTAGTGGCATTTTGAAGGCGTGGTGGTGGAACAACCTCCAACACTACTGCACCTTGTCCTGCATCCTTCCCAGCTGCCAGAAGAGTCACCCAGTGCGCGGGGAAAGATAGGTAACGTCCCTGTCCATGCCTGCTGGACCATGAGTCAGCGGTAATATGCTCACGGAAGGGGGCAGAGTCTACCAACTGAAAAGGTAGCAGTTGAAGTGCTAGCAATTTTGCCAAGCTAGCATTCAACCGCTGGGCATGTGGATGGCTGGGAGCAAACTTCTTTCTGTGGTGCAGCAGCTGGGACAGGGAAATTAGCCTGGTACAATCTGACGTTGGTGTAGCAGCGGTGGGATCTCATGCACTCGTCTCAAAAAAAGGCCCACACCAAAGAACTTTTGGAATAACGCACAGACACAGCAGTGCCCTGCACATGCGGAGCTCTGCGGTGTGATGCAGTCGGTGTGCTGCCCTTAAGCTGGCCCCTGGAGGGCATCCTGTCTTGTTGGAGATGTGCCTCCTCCTCCTCTCTCCTATCAGACACCCACGTGGAGTCAGTGACCTCATCATCCCCTCCCTCCTCATCACTGGAGCAAACCTGGCAGTATGCTGCAGTGGGGGAACATGACTGCCAGGTTGCTGTCCTTTTTGGGCACCCCCTCTCTCTGGGCTCACGTTACTGCCTTCCCCTAGCTGGGTGCCATCATCGGGGCCTTCAAAACGCTGGGCATTCTCCTGGAGCATGTACCCAACACTGTGGTCAAACAGTTCGGGAGACTCCTCAGGAGGACATGGTGGGGCTAGGGAAGGAGTGACTGATGACATTGAGCCGAGGGAAGAGGCCACGTTGGCAGCTGCTTTGCCAGACTAAGTACCCTGAGCCTGGGTGAGAGAGGATGAGGAGGATGAGGGAGGCTTGGTCGTCCACTCTACCAAGTCTTCGGCATGTTGCGGCTCAACACGGCCAGCTGCTGAAAAAAAGGACAAGCGTGTCCTACGGCCACGTGCTGATGAGGATGCACTGTCTCCATGACCAGCACTGTTGCCTCTAGACACAGAGCCTGCTTGCTCTCTTTTATTGGCTTGTGACTGTCTGCCTCTCCTTGTTGGCCTTTCCAGACATACTAATGGCCTGCAGTGAGATGTAGCTGCGCAAAGCTGGGATGTATATATACTGATACTGCAGCTGTGAGAATCAACTGCCTGCCTGTAGTATTATTAGTATGAGAACACCAGCAATTGTCTTCAGGTAGCTTTAGGTGCACACTGTGCAGAGGACACAGTACACTTAACTTTAAACACTGCAGCTGCCTGCCTGTGGTATTAATAGGATCAGAACACCAGCAATTGTCTTCAGGTAGCTTTAGGTGCACACTGTGCAGAGGACACAGTACACTAATGCCCCGTACACACGGTCGGACTTTGTTCGGACATTCCGACAACAAAATCCTAGGATTTTTTCTGACGGATGTTGGCTCAAACTTGTTTTGCGTACACACGGTCGCACAAAGTTGTCGGAATTTCCGATCACCAACAACGCGGTCACGTACACCACGTACGCGAGACTAGAAAAGGCCAGTTCAGAACCAAGTGCGGCACCCTTTGGGCTCCTTTTGCTAATCTCGTGTTAGTAAAAGTTTGGTGAGAGACAATTCGCGCTTTTTCGTGGCTTTCAGATCGTTTTCTGCCGTTCGGTTTGTGCTTGTGGGTTTGTATCTGCTCTTCAGTGCGTGCAGCAAGTACCCTTGACTTGTCATTGTGTTCTTGTTCGTTGGTTACTGTTTTTCAGGTCGCTCTTCACAGGCCTTGCTGTTCTTCAGTGCGTTCTGTTACTTCGTTCTGAGCAGCCGACCGTTTTCTAGCCATGTTGCGTATGCGTACTCCTCGTAGAGTTCATTCTGTGCGGGGGCTTGGTGTTGGGGTCCTGACCTTGACACAAGTCCAGTCGATGAACAGGGTGGGGAGGAGTTCATGGACCAAGAATTGGTTGCTTCAGCGTGACCAGTTCTGTCATATGCCTTTGCTCCGTGAGATCCGTGAGAATAATCCTGATGATTTCAGGAACTTTCTCAGGATGACGGACCCCGTGTTTCACCGTTTGTTAGCTTGGCTGACCCCTTATATCAGCAGGCAGGATACCTGCATGAGGCAAGTCATCACTCCGGAGCAGAGGCTCGTCGCTACCCTGCGGTATTTGGCGACAGGGAGAAGCCTGCAGGACTTGAAGTTCTCGACAGGCATCTCCCCCCAGGCTCTGGGGATCATTATCCCTGAGACCTGTTCTGCCATCATCCAGGTCCTGCAGAAGGAGTATATGAAGGTAAGATTTGTATCCTTTAATATCACATTTTATTGTATTTAATGTTTGCTAATATATTGTATTTCTTTCCTCATTCCCTAATTACCATGATTGTAATATGCTGTGAATGTCCCCTTTGTCCTCATGCATGCTGGATTTTTATGTAATTATTTTTTTAGTTCTTCATACAGATTGTTTACAAAGAGACAAACAGTCAGCGCAAAAACCCTCAGATAAAACAAAGCTGCTGAACACTAAAGGCAAATATATAAATCCTTTCACGTGGTATAATACAAAAAATAGTGCAGCGCTAGATTATAAATCAATATTAAATGTCCGTGAATGAACCATAAGTATCATCGGTGGTGCAGAGTGCTTCATGCAAATCCAAAGTGCTCTTAAATCCGTGCTCCCCCTCTTGTCAGTCAAACCGCTCACCTTGTTAAAATGACCCCTGAACTAACAGGAAGGTCTAATAAGCATTCACCACTCGAATGGTGGTCAGGGTGATGTCTTGGCTGAAAGGCAGGAACCTCTTCCTTAGTAGGGATCACCACTTATCTTTTCGGTATGCATGGAATGAACAAAGAAAATACATAGTGCTCTCTGTATAATTTTTAAAAACGATTCCTTTATTAAAAGACAGGTACTCACAAAATTAGCACTATGGCCAGTGCTAGGCTTAAAAGCGCATGGTAATTACAGATGACAGTCTAAGATGGCTGCAGGGGCGTCTAAACCAGGATGTAACCAATCCGCACGCGTATCGTCCGGAGGACTTCCTCAGCGGTCTGTGGATCCTTAGGTATAGTCAGTATTAAATATACAGGCCCCCTGTTTAAATCATCTGTTATTAATTACTCCCGAGTGGCGCTCATCCAATCAGAACGCTCAACTCAGGAGTAGGAAGTGTAAGGAGGTGCATTGTTGATAGTGGTTTCCATAGCGATCGGCGTCGTGATGTCACGACGCCAGACCGCAAGGCTACCCCTCTGTACTCACTTCCCCTTCCTGGGTAAACAGGAAGGGGATCAAACAACTCCAATTGGCTATTGGACATGGTGGGGGCGTGACAGGATAACCTATGACGCGAACGCACCATCCGCCTTACGATCACGTGGCTCGCTACGTCTAATGGAAAAGACTTCCTTCCACGTCAGGGGCGTCCCACACTGCGCAACTGCAGCGCGGTCGAATCATCACCCTGACGCGATCGCGTCATCATAATGACGCGGTTTCCGGTCACGTGATCACCTGCGTCAATTGAAGACAGAGACCAAATGAGCTAGGATAGGATGAAGGTGTGTCACATGGTACCAATCCCTCTGCAGCTGAAAAGAAGTGTAAGCAGAGAAGGGATAGTGATACTAGGTAGCGTCTTCTAAAAGGAGAAGGAAAATCAATACCTATAAACCGCTAATGCAATCAGCACCATTGCATTGAGCTATTCTAATTCAGCAAACATGATCCCATATTAACTATTAAAATGGATAAATCTGAAGGACAGAATGTAATAACAAAAATAAAAAAATAATAATAAAAATAAAAATGATGATGAAAAAGTGTCCCACCATAAGGAATAAAAATGTATTAATATAAATAAGACACTTCCCTGCAGCCACCTTTTACAACAAAGTCATCATACAAAAAACAGATCAGTAAATCCCAGATATTTAAATATATAAAAACATAAAGGCCTCCCTGATAAAAAATAAACTATCTGTCAGAAATAAAACAGTTCAAATCGAACTCGACATTGAGCCCCTTGGGTACTCCCACACGGGTCTCATACACCCAGAAAGACTCGCGGCGGCTCAATTGTCTTATAAAGTTACCCCCTCTCCAATGGGGTGTAACCTTTTCGACTCCCCAAAATTTCAATTTGGCGGGACTGCGCTTATGACATAATTTAAAATGCTTGGAGACATTATGTGAGTCTAGTCCTTTTTTAATATTAGTAATGTGTTCTCCAATACGGATATGCAAGGGGCGAGACGTTCTACCCACATATTGTAAGCCGCATTCACATTCCATAATATAAACCACCCCTGGCGTGGAGCATGTGATAAAATCTTTAATCTGATAAGTCTTTTTCGTTGCTGTAGCTGTAAATTCTTTACGTTTTTTGATATTCCCCCTAGCTTGTTTACAGGCTGGGCAACGTCCACATGCATAAAAACCTGTCAAGAGGTTGGATAACCTATTTTCGGAAGCAAGAGGTGGGTCAATGACCCCCGGGGCTAGCTTATCTCTGAGGGAGGGGGCCCTTTTGTAGACAAACTGGGGACGTTCAGGAAGGACAGGGCCAAGCGTTTTGTCTTGCTTTAAAATGGGCCAATACCTCCGAATGATCTTTTCGAATTTCTTGTATTGGACGTTATAGTCCAAAACAATCCTTATATTCCCTGTATTGTCTTGTTTAACCCTAGGACCATTAGAAACAAGTGTGGTTCTATCCATCTTGCGGACAGTCTCAATATGTTTCGTAATGTCTGATTTCTTGTATCCCTTTTGGACAAAACGTGTTGATAGAATTTCAGACTGTACAAGGTACTCCTGTTCATGTGAACAGTTCCGCCTAATGCGTACAAATTGTCCCTTGGGAATGTTGCACAACCATTGTAAATGGTGGCAACTGCCAAGGGGGATGTACGCATTACGGTCAGTGGGTTTGAAATGGTTTCTTAATTCTAACCCGTTGTCTTTTAGATGTATATCAAGATCTAGATACGTGACATGATCGATTCCCACATTCCAGGAGAGGACAATATTTCTATTGTTCTCATTCAATTGTTTCATGAAAATGTCAAGGTTCGATCGGTCACCGTTCCAAATCATAATGATATCATCGATATACCGTTGGTAACAGATGAGTTCAGGGGGTGTGTTCTTGTAGATCACTTCTTCCTCCCAGTGTGCCATAAATAAATTGGCAACACTGGGAGCAAAACGAGCCCCCATTGCCACTCCCCTTGTTTGGAGGAAAAACCGTCTATTGTACCAAAAATAATTTTTGGCTAAACAAAATCTTAAACAATCCAGAATAAAGTTCTTTTGTCTTTTTGTCAGATCAGCTGATCCGAATGCCCACTGTACTGAAGTTAGCGCATCTTCATGGCTAATGATCGTGTAAAGGGAACTAACGTCCGCTGTAATTAGTACACATGAAGATGTGAGTGGGAGAGACTCTAAAATGTGGATAATATGTTTAGTATCTTTTTACAAAAGAGCGGGTTTTTATAACCATAGGCTGTAGGAAATGGTCTATATACTGACCCAGTCTCGAGGAGACTGAGTCAATCCCGTTGACTATGGGGCGACCAGGGGGGTGGGTACTGTTTTTATGTATTTTAGGCAAAAAGTAAATGATAGGGGTACGGCAAAAAAAAGGGTCCAAATATGAAGCTTCTTTTAAGCTGAGGACACCAATGTGTTTTCCTCTTGCTATAAGGTAGTGTAACTCCTCTTTGTATTGGAGCATCGGGTCCTTTGTAAGTAAAACATAAGTATTATGATCAGCCAGCATATTTTCCATTTCATTGTTGTAATAAGTTTTACTTAAAACAACCAAACCTCCTCCCTTATCAGCTGGGCGTATAACCAGATCTTTGCGTTTTAACAAGGACTCAATTCCTCTTTTGATATGTAAAGGATCGTTAACTTTCCGGACTTTCAATGCATCCAGATCTTTGTTAACCATATTCCTAAAAACTTCCATATGTTTGTTGTCTCGGTTGGGGGGATTGAAAACAGATTTATTGCGGAGAGTGGAGTGCGTAATTGAAGATTTCTGAATATCAGTTGAATTACGTACTATGGCATTCGAAAGGTGGTATTTCTTGATATTGAGGGTCCTCATAAATTTTTGCAAACTAATGTAAGTTTGGAATTTATTTAAGTTACGGGTAGGGGCATATTTCAGGCCCTTATCTAAAACTTTAATCTCATCCTCAGTTAAGGAAGAGCCACTGAGGTTATAAATACCAGCTCCTACCGGGGTCTGACTCTTTTGAGTTCGCCTTCCTCCTCTCCTTCCTCTCTGTTTTTTCTTTTCCTTACTCCGCTGTCTGGGTATCCCAGGGGCGGACCCATATTCACCCTCCCTCCCGGATTGGGTGGGGCAAAAGGGGTCCCCCTTCCCCTTCCATGTGGGGACCTGTAAAAATCCCCTCCCCTCCTAGGTCCAACATTCTGTAAGGGGGTAAACCTATTCTGGGTAGGGATGGGATTTCTGACATGTTGAAAACCTCTTCCTCTATTGGGGGGAAAGTTCCGAGAATAGTTAGAATACTGGTTATCATTATAACTCCAATTCTGCCCATTCCCAGGATAAGAAGTTTCTTGATGATAAATAACATCATTTGTATGTGGAGGGTTCCAGGGATACTGTCTATAGGGTGATTCATAAACCTCCCTCCCTGGCCCCCTTACTTTCTTATTCTTACCTCTTTTGTTGTGTACAGGTCTAAATTGATTGGAATTGGCAGGGGTGGCATGATTATTGTATTCAAACTGCTCACAATTACCACCATCATTCTCTTGAGTAAGAAAAGGAGTATGGGGGGGCTCTCTATTAGTCGGTACTGTTTGTGAGGGAACTGTTAATGAGTCACCTGGTTTGGTTTGCCATTTATAAATATTCCCTTTCCCGAAATCCTCAAAATCTCTTAGATATTTCTTTTTCTTTTTATTTTGGGTCTCATAATCCCATTTAACTAGTTTATTTTTTAACTCAGCTGCAAGTCTAATAAACTCATCAGATTCCTTATGGGACTCAATAGAGCTTTTGAGTTCAGTGATCTGAGTTTCCAGTAGAGTCATCTTACGTCGTTTACGTACTAGGAGAAACTCGATCAGCTCAAGACCCTTACCGGTAAAAAACATTTCCCATTCTTTCATCGAATGCTCATCCATGAGGCCATCGTTGGGAGGTACTTCCCATCTAAGTCTCCTTGGGATTAACTTGGCTGTGAGGTATTGTTCAAATGAGACAATGTCCCACCATGTTTTGATTTTTTTCTCAAATAAATAACCGAGTTTTCTAAAACCCGTGGACAGGGCATTAGATTCTTCAGAATTATGGTTACTGGTAAAGATCTCTCCTAATTTAATTTCTCTTTTTTCAATATATTGAAAGATATCCATAGTTAATGCTGCTAGACCGAAATATATTAACCAAACAGTAAATTTACAAAGAGACAAACAGTCAGCGCAAAAACCCTCAGATAAAACAAAGCTGCTGAACACTAAAGGCAAATATATAAATCCTTTCACGTGGTATAATACAAAAAATAGTGCAGCGCTAGATTATAAATCAATATTAAATGTCCGTGAATGAACCATAAGTATCATCGGTGGTGCAGAGTGCTTCATGCAAATCCAAAGTGCTCTTAAATCCGTGCTCCCCCTCTTGTCAGTCAAACCGCTCACCTTGTTAAAATGACCCCTGAACTAACAGGAAGGTCTAATAAGCATTCACCACTCGAATGGTGGTCAGGGTGATGTCTTGGCTGAAAGGCAGGAACCTCTTCCTTAGTAGGGATCACCACTTATCTTTTCGGTATGCATGGAATGAACAAAGAAAATACATAGTGCTCTCTGTATAATTTTTAAAAACGATTCCTTTATTAAAAGACAGGTACTCACAAAATTAGCACTATGGCCAGTGCTAGGCTTAAAAGCGCATGGTAATTACAGATGACAGTCTAAGATGGCTGCAGGGGCGTCTAAACCAGGATGTAACCAATCCGCACGCGTATCGTCCGGAGGACTTCCTCAGCGGTCTGTGGATCCTTAGGTATAGTCAGTATTAAATATACAGGCCCCCTGTTTAAATCATCTGTTATTAATTACTCCCGAGTGGCGCTCATCCAATCAGAACGCTCAACTCAGGAGTAGGAAGTGTAAGGAGGTGCATTGTTGATAGTGGTTTCCATAGCGATCGGCGTCGTGATGTCACGACGCCAGACCGCAAGGCTACCCCTCTGTACTCACTTCCCCTTCCTGGGTAAACAGGAAGGGGATCAAACAACTCCAATTGGCTATTGGACATGGTGGGGGCGTGACAGGATAACCTATGACGCGAACGCACCATCCGCCTTACGATCACGTGGCTCGCTACGTCTAATGGAAAAGACTTCCTTCCACGTCAGGGGCGTCCCACACTGCGCAACTGCAGCGCGGTCGAATCATCACCCTGACGCGATCGCGTCATCATAATGACGCGGTTTCCGGTCACGTGATCACCTGCGTCAATTGAAGACAGAGACCAAATGAGCTAGGATAGGATGAAGGTGTGTCACATGGTACCAATCCCTCTGCAGCTGAAAAGAAGTGTAAGCAGAGAAGGGATAGTGATACTAGGTAGCGTCTTCTAAAAGGAGAAGGAAAATCAATACCTATAAACCGCTAATGCAATCAGCACCATTGCATTGAGCTATTCTAATTCAGCAAACATGATCCCATATTAACTATTAAAATGGATAAATCTGAAGGACAGAATGTAATAACAAAAATAAAAAAATAATAATAAAAATAAAAATGATGATGAAAAAGTGTCCCACCATAAGGAATAAAAATGTATTAATATAAATAAGACACTTCCCTGCAGCCACCTTTTACAACAAAGTCATCATACAAAAAACAGATCAGTAAATCCCAGATATTTAAATATATAAAAACATAAAGGCCTCCCTGATAAAAAATAAACTATCTGTCAGAAATAAAACAGTTCAAATCGAACTCGACATTGAGCCCCTTGGGTACTCCCACACGGGTCTCATACACCCAGAAAGACTCGCGGCGGCTCAATTGTCTTATAAAGTTACCCCCTCTCCAATGGGGTGTAACCTTTTCGACTCCCCAAAATTTCAATTTGGCGGGACTGCGCTTATGACATAATTTAAAATGCTTGGAGACATTATGTGAGTCTAGTCCTTTTTTAATATTAGTAATGTGTTCTCCAATACGGATATGCAAGGGGTGAGACGTTCTACCCACATATTGTAAGCCGCATTCACATTCCATAATATAAACCACCCCTGGCGTGGAGCATGTGATAAAATCTTTAATCTGATAAGTCTTTTTCGTTGCTGTAGCTGTAAATTCTTTACGTTTTTTGATATTCCCCCTAGCTTGTTTACAGGCTGGGCAACGTCCACATGCATAAAAACCTGTCAAGAGGTTGGATAACCTATTTTCGGAAGCAAGAGGTGGGTCAATGACCCCCGGGGCTAGCTTATCTCTGAGGGAGGGGGCCCTTTTGTAGACAAACTGGGGACGTTCAGGAAGGACAGGGCCAAGCGTTTTGTCTTGCTTTAAAATGGGCCAATACCTCCGAATGATCTTTTCGAATTTCTTGTATTGGACGTTATAGTCCAAAACAATCCTTATATTCCCTGTATTGTCTTGTTTAACCCTAGGACCATTAGAAACAAGTGTGGTTCTATCCATCTTGCGGACAGTCTCAATATGTTTCGTAATGTCTGATTTCTTGTATCCCTTTTGGACAAAACGTGTTGATAGAATTTCAGACTGTACAAGGTACTCCTGTTCATGTGAACAGTTCCGCCTAATGCGTACAAATTGTCCCTTGGGAATGTTGCACAACCATTGTAAATGGTGGCAACTGCCAAGGGGGATGTACGCATTACGGTCAGTGGGTTTGAAATGGTTTCTTAATTCTAACCCGTTGTCTTTTAGATGTATATCAAGATCTAGATACGTGACATGATCGATTCCCACATTCCAGGAGAGGACAATATTTCTATTGTTCTCATTCAATTGTTTCATGAAAATGTCAAGGTTCGATCGGTCACCGTTCCAAATCATAATGATATCATCGATATACCGTTGGTAACAGATGAGTTCAGGGGGTGTGTTCTTGTAGATCACTTCTTCCTCCCAGTGTGCCATAAATAAATTGGCAACACTGGGAGCAAAACGAGCCCCCATTGCCACTCCCCTTGTTTGGAGGAAAAACCGTCTATTGTACCAAAAATAATTTTTGGCTAAACAAAATCTTAAACAATCCAGAATAAAGTTCTTTTGTCTTTTTGTCAGATCAGCTGATCCGAATGCCCACTGTACTGAAGTTAGCGCATCTTCATGGCTAATGATCGTGTAAAGGGAACTAACGTCCGCTGTAATTAGTACACATGAAGATGTGAGTGGGAGAGACTCTAAAATGTGGATAATATGTTTAGTATCTTTTACAAAAGAGCGGGTTTTTATAACCATAGGCTGTAGGAACGTCTCGCCCCTTGCATATCCGTATTGGAGAACACATTACTAATATTAAAAAAGGACTAGACTCACATAATGTCTCCAAGCATTTTAAATTATGTCATAAGCGCAGTCCCGCCAAATTGAAATTTTGGGGAGTCGAAAAGGTTACACCCCATTGGAGAGGGGGTAACTTTATAAGACAATTGAGCCGCCGCGAGTCTTTCTGGGTGTATGAGACCCGTGTGGGAGTACCCAAGGGGCTCAATGTCGAGTTCGATTTGAACTGTTTTATTTCTGACAGATAGTTTATTTTTTATCAGGGAGGCCCTTATGTTTTTATATATTTAAATATCTGGGATTTACTGATCTGTTTTTTGTATGATGACTTTGTTGTAAAAGGTGGCTGCAGGGAAGTGTCTTATTTATATTAATACATTTTTATTCCTTATGGTGGGACACTTTTTCATCATCATTTTTATTTTTATTATTATTTTTTTATTTTTGTTATTACATTCTGTCCTTCAGATTTATCCATTTTAATAGTTAATATGGGATCATGTTTGCTGAATTAGAATAGCTCAATGCAATGGTGCTGATTGCATTAGCGGTTTATAGGTATTGATTTTCCTTCTCCTTTTAGAAGACGCTACCTAGTATCACTATCCCTTCTCTGCTTACACTTCTTTTCAGCTGCAGAGGGATTGGTACCATGTGACACACCTTCATCCTATCCTAGCTCATTTGGTCTCTGTCTTCAATTGACGCAGGTGATCACGTGACCGGAAACCGCGTCATTATGATGACGCGATCGCGTCAGGGTGATGATTCGACCGCGCTGCAGTTGCGCAGTGTGGGACGCCCCTGACGTGGAAGGAAGTCTTTTCCATTAGACGTAGCGAGCCACGTGATCGTAAGGCGGATGGTGCGTTCGCGTCATAGGTTATCCTGTCACGCCCCCACCATGTCCAATAGCCAATTGGAGTTGTTTGATCCCCTTCCTGTTTACCCAGGAAGGGGAAGTGAGTACAGAGGGGTAGCCTTGCGGTCTGGCGTCGTGACATCACGACGCCGATCGCTATGGAAACCACTATCAACAATGCACCTCCTTACACTTCCTACTCCTGAGTTGAGCGTTCTGATTGGATGAGCGCCACTCGGGAGTAATTAATAACAGATGATTTAAACAGGGGGCCTGTATATTTAATACTGACTATACCTAAGGATCCACAGACCGCTGAGGAAGTCCTCCGGACGATACGCGTGCGGATTGGTTACATCCTGGTTTAGACGCCCCTGCAGCCATCTTAGACTGTCATCTGTAATTACCATGCGCTTTTAAGCCTAGCACTGGCCATAGTGCTAATTTTGTGAGTACCTGTCTTTTAATAAAGGAATCGTTTTTAAAAATTATACAGAGAGCACTATGTATTTTCTTTGTTCATTCCATGCATACCGAAAAGATAAGTGGTGATCCCTACTAAGGAAGAGGTTCCTGCCTTTCAGCCAAGACATCACCCTGACCACCATTCGAGTGGTGAATGCTTATTAGACCTTCCTGTTAGTTCAGGGGTCATTTTAACAAGGTGAGCGGTTTGACTGACAAGAGGGGGAGCACGGATTTAAGAGCACTTTGGATTTGCATGAAGCACTCTGCACCACCGATGATACTTATGGTTCATTCACGGACATTTAATATTGATTTATAATCTAGCGCTGCACTATTTTTTGTCTTCATACAGATTGGCCTTCAATAACCTCACCAGCATGGTCTCTCCTGGCCCTATATTCACCTCATGTAGTCACTTAACAATGTATTTTATCAGCTCCATAGTAGTGCTTTACCCCAAACACCCCCTAAAATGTTTAGAAATGTGATTTGTGCTTTAAATTCAGGCAGAGTGGCAGAGGCTTTCAAATGGTACTGTTTAAAGTTTTTCTATCCCATTATTATCTTGACAGGTAATAGCAGAATGTCCAAATGTCCACAAATGTGTACAGTGTGTATTTATATCTTTGTATTATGACACTTCTTACCTGTCCAGTGGGCTGCCAATAGGGGCTGTTCCAAGTAATACCCTGTATTTAGGCATTCATCTCTCAATGAAGTGAAGAGGGTTACCTGTCCAAGATTTCCACACCCCATAATGTTAGAAATGGCCCATGAGAGGGGGGAGGGGGAATATGATAGGTGTACCTTATACTTTGGTGTTGTTAAATTCCCCTTAATAAATGCTATCTGGAGGTTGCCCCAGAATGTTTGTGCCTAATCTGCTTGCCATGTTTCTGACCAAAAATAGTAATTTTTTTTTCCTCAACAGTTTCCTTCCACGCCACAGGAATGGCAGACTGTGGCCTCCCACTTTGCCCAGCGGTGGGACTTTCCTAACTGCGGAGGGGCAATTGATGGGAAACATGCCCACATCATCTCACCACCCAACTCAGGGTCGTACTATTTCAACTATAAGGGGTTCAATTGTATTGTGATGTTGGCGGTGGTGTCGGCTAATTACGACTTCTTGTATGTGGACGTGGGGAAGAATGGCCGGATGCCCGATGGTGGAGTCATCGCTCAGACGGAGTTCTACAGGCGTCTCCAGAATGGCAGCTTGGACTTGCCAGCTCCAGAGGACAATGTGGAAGGACTCCCATTCGTGTTCGTTGCTGATGAAGCGTTTGCGCTGGGGGACCACCTGATGCGGCCATTCCCGTTGAGGACCCTCACTCCAGAACAGAGGGTTTTTAATTACCGGCTGGCCAGAGCCCGAAGAGTGGTGGAGAACACATTTGGAATCCTGGCCAGCCGGTTCCGCCTATTTCTGACACCTATCCATATGGTGGAGTATAAACTGAACCATATTATACTGGCGTGCTGTATTCTCCATAACTTTTTAAGGAAACATTCGGCCAACTATGCTGGCTCAGTTGGGCTTGAGGCCGGAGTGATACCTGAAACACTGACAGGGCTTGAAAGCGGCCGTCCTGGCTTGCCCTCCCTGAGTGCCTGTGATGTCCGCTTACAATACCTGGAGTTCTTTGCGGGTAGGGGGGCTATCAATATGCCTTCAAATTTGTGAAGCCTTTTTCCAATAAAAAAGCAAAAAAATGAAAATCTTTGTGGACATTTACTGCTTGTGTTTGTTTTAGCTGACCCTGACAGAAATGTGGGGAGTCCTGAAAATGGCGTGATTGTGTAACCTTATACAAAGCACTGTTGGGTGTTATTTACTAAAGGAGTATACACTTTTTATACTACAAGTGCACTTGAAACTGCAATGAAAATGCTCTTGTAGTGCAAAGAGGATTTGCCCTTTGGAAATAAACCCCATTTTCGCAGAAAACAGCAATTACATCACCCCAAAAGTGTTGTAGCGTTGAGACAATAATCCACACATTCTTGATTAACAAACTTTTTTATACCTGCCCAATCACATGTGCATTTACCAAAGGTTTTTAAAACAAATCAACATGTTTGTTGTATAACAATTTTTGGGGTGGCATTATCAAAAATATAAATGTCCATTTACGATAAAACAGGCCTGTGTAAAACCAACAAGAAAGACAACTTGAACTTAGAAAGTTTACATATGGTAAAACTTGAAGGCAATATCAGACGTGAGTGTTTAGGAACTGTGTTTGATATTGCGTGCAGATGGGGTCAAATCACCCCAGGAAAAGCCAAATTTGGAAGATGCACACCAATTTACGAATGTCAACATGTGCTATCTGCCATCACAGGGGATCAAGGGACGTGTTTTGGGGGAGCAAGCCCTTCCTCTCAGCTACTTTATTATTGAGGAAGGGGTTGCACCCCCAAAACACGTCCATTGATCTCCTGTGATGGCAGATAGCACATGTTGGCACACTGTGTGCATCCTCCAAATTTGGCTTTTCTAAACATTGCTAAAATATTTTAAACATTGGACCACACAAAAAAAAGTGATTTTGTGGGGTTTTAAATTCGCCCCAAAACATCAATGATGTTATTATTTTTTTTAATCACATCATTCATTTTTTTCTGGATGTTTTGCAATTTGACATTATACCCCATGATCTCCCCGATCAGGATCTGGGCACTTTAGGATGTGAAAGGATCTCGATCCCTAACATCACGATCACCTAAAAAGAGAGAAACCAAACAAAAACAGGTATCAAAAATCTGCCACCATCCATCTCTTACCTAAGCCTGTGGTCGCAGACACTCACCTGTTGTGGTGCCAATTTCCACCACATCTTCTTCCTCCTGCACTTCTTGGGTTGGGGGTATTTCACCTTCTTCCATAGGTGGGGGGTCTCTGGTCTCCTCGGATGAGGTGTGTCCTCCGAGTCTTTTCTCCCCTATGTAAAACAAAATGGTATAATTAGCACACAGATATTTGATGGCAATACTATAAATAGGAAACATTGCTTGGAAGTGGGGTACAATTGCCTATTTTAGCAGAGTTCCAAGATGTCGCTTTTTTATTGTCCTTTGTCAAGCTGCAATACTTTACCTGTTTAGTACAAGCTTCACAGATGGAGACCCCCCTATAGTATACACTGGAGCACCTGTGTGGCCCCCTAATAAAAATGGTGTTCTTGTGTCCCACACTAGTGCTCCAGTGTCCAGATGTGAAAACAGCTGCTGAGTGTCCTCTCCTTACACAGAATCTAGTTTGCATTTCATTCTAGTAACAAACCCATCTACACAACCAAATATTTTGCATCCAAGTAGGCCCTAAAAAAATGTAGGGAAAATGCATATGGTCTAAACAATGGTGTTTTAGAGGGGTAAAAAAAAAATGTTTGATACGAACGAATAATGGGCCCATGAACATTAAAATTGACATTTTAAACTGTACAATTAAGAAAAGCATATGGAGCAGCACGAACGTAAGAAAGACAAAAAGAGGAACACAGCACAACTACTTACTTTTTTGCAGCACTCTCCGGATCTTTCGGTACTGCTCGGGCTCTCTTAATTTCAGGTCCGACCACCGCTTCCTGAGCTGATCTTTGGATCGTCGTACCCCGAAATTCCTGTGAAGACTTTTGACCACTTTCACCATCATCTTGGCCTTTCTGATATTCGGGTTGGGGTAAGGCCCATACTTCCCATCATAGTCGGCCTTCTTCAGGATGTCGACCATCTCCAACATCTCCCCAAAGGACATATTTGTGGCCTTAAATCTCCTCCTTCTGGATCGGGACATGTCCGGATCCGTGCTTTCCTCCGCCTCCTCCTCGTTGCTATAATTAGCATGCACCTGCTGTGATTCCGCCATGTGCTCTTCCCCCACTGCGCCGAACGAAAAGGGGCGGGGAATAGACTAGAAAGAACGTCAGGGGTGGGCGGAGTTACACGCATGCGCAGTGTATATAAAGCGTAACACACGTGTGTATTACGTACGATCTGTGAGCGGAGGAAGGAGCATTGGGCGCGCCGATTGTAAGAACGAAGGTAAGAGACAAACTTGTGCCTATACTGCTTCTACATTGAGGCCTATATTGTAACAAGATTAGGAGAGTTTTGTCTGACATTAGGTTTTGTCTTGTGTTGTGTCTTGCAGTGAACATGGATATGCTATTGAAAGACAATGACTTCATGTCACTATTCATTGATATGTTAAGGGAGCTGCCATGTCTGTGGGAGATTAACCACCCACATTACAAGAACCAAACAAAGAGGAAGGCAGCACTGGATCAATTGTTGGAAATTGTGAAGCAGGTGATCCCCACGGCAGATATCACCTATTTCAAGATCTTAATTGGTGGCCTGAGGAGTACATATGTAAGGGAGCGCCAGAAAGTCCAGGATTCGCTGAGATCCGGAGCAGCAGATGACATCTATGTCCCCAGGATGTGGTACTACGACAGGCTGCATTTTCTGGCAGGCCAGACTGAACCCAGGCCATCCCTCTCCAGTCTTCCTTCCACACTTCCTTCCCCCCGGCTGAGGCTTCTGACGCCCAACCTGGGCCTTCCAGGCAACAACACATGGAGGAGCCCAGATTGAGCCAGGTATAGCATTCCTCTAAATATTTTTGCTTGTCCAATCAATGATGGTAACTAGATGTTAGTTGGGAGTACTAATTTAGGATTGTGATTGATGAAGCAAAAACTAAAACCATTGTTAGGTACCTGGTAGGAGAGCCTGACTTTGTAGGAGAAGACCTCTCATACAACGCTGGTTCAGGAGCCACTGGAGTGGGGACAGTGGTCTCCTGAGCGCAGTGGGGTAGGAGTGCCTGGTGAGCTGAGTCTCTGATGCTGAAGAGGTGAGAGATCCCGCAGGGATGGCTGGACTGCAGATCAGGTGAGACTGGAAGCAGCAGACTGGAACACTTAGATGTGCAGAGGTCTCTGGAGCTGAAGCTGAAGGTGCAACAGCAAGGACAACAGGAACAAGCAGGGTCAGACGATCCGGGTCAGCGAGGGTATGAGGCAGGCAAAATACAGCAGGCAGAGGAAGAGTCGGTAGGCAGGCAGAGGTTGGCAACAGTATCAGGCAGGTAGCATAAGAATAGTCAGACAGGCCGGGTCGGATTGGAGCAGGACGGATGGTCAAACAAGCCAGGTCAGATAGGTAGCAAACAATCAGATTACAGATACTAGAATCACGAAGCTGAGACGAAGCAGCAATGTGTCAAAGCACAGGGGGACTTTTAAGTGTACTTTGGCGCCAAACTGGCGCTATCGCGAACGCGCGCACGCCCGTACGCGCCCACGTGCACACGCGCGCGCGCCCAAGCGCCGCGAACCCGCGCGCGCCCTAGCGCCGCGCCGATGCCCGGGAACAACAGGTATTTGCTGAGCGGCGCGCAACGGCGCGCGCCGGCGCATAGGCGTACGCCGACGCCCCGGTTCGGTGCCAATGGTGCCCTGACAACCATGTCCCTTTTTCATACACAGGGAAGTCTCAGCCAGGAGGTGGCCGGGCCTAGCCGGCTGGCTGATCTGCAGGTCCCTCCACCCCCCCTGGAAAGAGAAAGTGGCAGTAGGAGGAGTGCCCTAGAGGAGGTTGGCAGAGGACTCTTTTGGAAGGCTACAGAGGTCCTGGGAGCACAACACACCATGGAGGAGGACATTGCTGCCACCATTGCCTTTCAAATGCAGAGGATGGAGGAGGGACAACAAGTCATGTGTGAGTCGCTCATATTGGAGGCTCTTAACAAAGGTATGAGGGGCCAAATTACATCTCAGACACACCTTTGCGAAATCCCACATGGTCCTCCTCCTCCTCCTGCAGGTCCTCCTCCTTCTCCTCCTTCTCCTCCTCCCAGTCCTCCTCCTCCACCTGACACATCTCCAACAGCACAGCCACAGCCCAGAAGGAAGTGTGGAAGGAAGACCAGAAAGTGAGGACCCTGGGTTCAGTCTGGTCGGCCAAAAGATGCAGCCTCTTGTGGATCCACAGCCTGGGGACATAGATGTCATCTGCTGCTTTCCGGATCTCTGCGAATTCTGGACCAGACTGCCCTCCCTTACATATGGACTCCTCACTCCACCAATTTTGATATTCAAGATTTGATGTCTGCCGTGGGGGTCCCAGGCTTCGCTAATTTCTCCTGTTGATCCAGTGTTGCCTCCCTCTTTGTTTGGTTCTGAGCCCTTTAATAAAGGAATTTTTCTTTGAATTATACTTTCCTATGTGTTTTACTTCAAAAAGGACAGTTTGTTTGTGAAGATTCAGGTACATTTCAAAAATACAATGTGAAATTAACAAGGGACACCAACACCAAACAATCTCCTTGAGATTAAATAATAAAAGATATCAATGGTGTTGTGGTAAACACAAAACACACACAAAAATAGTCTGGAGTAAAAATAAAAATAAGATTAAACAAAGATCAGCCTTGGAAAAAATACAAACATAAAATCTAAAACAAAAATGGCAAGGGGAAACATCTTTTCTTTCTCCGGTGTTAGGATGTAGGACAGGTGGTGAAAACTAGTTTCTGTCCATAAGAAGAAGAAAACCAAGGTGGAAGTTTCTAGAGACAGGAGGCAAGGACAACAACGGTTTTATCTTTTTCTTCTTCAGAAAAAAAAAAGGAAGGAAGGGGGGTGCGAAAAGTGGAGAGGTGTCACAGGTACCAAGGTTCTGTCTGTCTTCAAAGGGAAGGATGCATCGGAGATAAAGAAGGCATCATGTGTATCAGTTTGAGAAAGTGTCTGAACTGGGGTACCTGACAGACAATGTTGGTTGACAAAAGGAAAAAACGAAAAGATGTCAGTACAATCTTGTTAAAGAGAAAAGGAAAAATTTAGAACTTGAACAGATAGCACCAATGTAAGGTGTGGCGTAGTGTGTGTTCAAGGGGCCTGATCTTGAAATGGTTGACTCCATCTTCTTTGGTCATTTGTATTGCGTCTAGAGGACGGAGTAGACCAAATTGGAGAGGGTCTTGGAGTTGATGGGAAACGGTTAGGAGGTTCTGGTTCCAGCAAGCCCAGTTTTACAAGCAGTTCTTTGCCCTCAATAATGTTGTACACTGTATCTGTAGAACCGTTGTAAGGAATAGTGAGTTTAAATAGAAAACCCCATCTATATTTTATTCTTGCTGCTTGCAAAATATTAGTGACCTCTTTCATCCTGCATCTTCTGTCTAATGTGGCAGGAGAGATATCTGGGTAAATCTGCAGCTTTTTACCATCCAGGGCAATATTGGGCGAGTTCCTTGCAGCACGCATGATATCTTCTTTGACCAGGAAATCTTTCATGCACATAATAATGTCTCTGGGTGGTTTATCCGATGTGGGTTTAGGGCGTAATGCTCTGTGTATTCTATCGCATGTAAATGCAGATAATGGTTTGTCTGGAAGGAGGTTATGAAAGATCTTGGAGACTGTGGGCATAAGATCTGTGACAGATTCAGGGACACCATGTAATCTAATGGTGTGGCGTCTGTTTCTGTTGTCTAATGCCGCGTACACACGGTCGGACTTTTCACCTGCAAAAGTCCGACGGACGCCGCCGGACCAAGTCTGGCGGACAATCCGACCGTGTGTGGTCTCCATCGGACTTCCGACGGACCGTTTCGGTCGGATTTTGGCAGAAATCCGACGTACTTTAGATTTGAAGCCTGCTTCAAATCTTTACATCGTACCTCCGCCGGACTCAGTTCCTGACGGAAAGCCCATTCGTCTGTATGCTAGTCCGAAGGACCAGATACGACGGAGGAGCAGGTTACTGCATCTCGCGCTCGCTGCAATAGGAAAAACTAATTTTCTCATTGCGGCGAGCGCGGGGGGCATCCCAGGCCCTTAGGTCTGGTATGGAACTTTAAGGAGAACCCCCTACGCCGAAAAACCGGCGTGGGGGTCCCCCCAAAATCCATACCAGACCCCGATCCGAGCACGCAGCCCGGCCGGTCAGGAAAGGGGGTGGGGACGAACGAGCGCCCCCCCTCCTGAACCGTACCAGGCCGCATGCCCTCAACATGGGGGGGTGCTTTGGGGGAGGGGGCGCCTTGCGGTGCCCCCTCCACCACAAAGCACCTTGTCCCCATGTTGATGAGGACAAGGGCCTCTTCCCGACAACCCTGGCCGTTGGTTGTCGGGGTCTGCGGGCGGGGGGCTTATCGGAATCCGGGAGCCCCCTATAATAAGAGGGCCCCCAGATCCCGGCCCCCCCACCCTATGTGAATGAGTATGGGGTACATGGTACCCCTACCCATTCACCTAGGTAAAAAGTGTCAATAATAAAACACAACACAGGTTTTTAAAATAATTTATTAAACAGCTCCGGGGGGGTCTTCTTCCGTCTTCGGGGGTCCCTCTGGTTCATCTTCTCCCGGCGTCCGGTTGGTTCTTCTCCGCTCTCCGGCCTCTTCTCCCGGTGTCCCAGGTCTTCGGCCGGCCCCTCCGCTGTCTTCAGGTAGCTCTATTGCCAGCGGAGGTCCGGACTTCTGGGCTTCTGGGCTTCTTGGCTTCTTGTGTTCTCTTCTCTTCTCTTCCCCCAGATGTTGACACGACGCTCTCTCCGGCTGGACTGGTCTCTGAGGGCTGCGTTGTGACTTATATAGGCGGAGACCCCGCCCCCATATGATGTCACAGTCCCTGGGCATGCTGGGACTGTGACGTTTTAGGGGGCGTGGTCGACCGGAGAGAGCGTCGTGTCAACATCTGGGGGAAGAGAAGAGAAGAGAACACAAGAAGCCAAGAAGCCCAGAAGCCCAGAAGTCCGGACCTCCGCTGGCAATAGAGCTACCTGAAGACAGCGGAGGGGCCGGCCGAAGACCTGGGACACCGGGAGAAGAGGCCGGAGAGCGGAGAAGAACCAACCGGACGCCGGGAGAAGATGAACCAGAGGGACCCCCGAAGACGGAAGAAGACCCCCCCCGGAGCTGTTTAATAAATTATTTTAAAAACCTGTGTTGTGTTTTATTATTGACACTTTTTACCTAGGTGAATGGGTAGGGGTACCATGTACCCCATACTCATTCACATAGGGTGGGGGGGCCGGGATCTGGGGGCCCTCTTATTATAGGGGGCTCCCGGATTCCGATAAGCCCCCCGCCCGCAGACCCCGACAACCAACGGCCAGGGTTGTCGGGAAGAGGCCCTTGTCCTCATCAACATGGGGACAAGGTGCTTTGTGGTGGGGGGGCACCGCAAGGCGCCCCCTCCCCCAAAGCACCCCCCCATGTTGAGGGTATGCAGCCTGGTACGGTTCAGGAGGGGGGGGCGCTCGTTCGTCCCCACCCCCTTTCCTGACCGGCCGGGCTGCGTGCTCGGATCGGGGTCTGGTATGGATTTTGGGGGGACCCCCACGCCGGTTTTTCGGCGTAGGGGGTTCTCCTTAAAGTTCCATACCAGACCTAAGGGCCTGCGACGGGGCTCGCAAGGTTTCAATCTCGCCAAAAAAAGCGGCGAGATTGAATTCCTTTTCTAGTCCCGTCGTACCCAAGTCACGTTCAAAATGAACGGACTTGTCCGTGTGTGGGAAAGTCCGTTCATTCTGAAAGTCCGGCGGAAGTCCGTCGGGAAGACCGGATTCCGGAAAGTCCGGCCGTGTGTAGGCAAGTCCGGCCGTTCAGAAAGTCCGGCGGTAGTCCGCCGGAAGTCTGGCGGCAAGTACGTCGGACCTAGCTTTCTAGAAAGTCCGACCGTGTGTATGCGGCATTAGCCTTCGACTTGAGCTTGCATAAAGGCAAAGCTGTCAGCAAGTGATTCATAGTCTTTCCTTAGATCATTATGAGCAAGTGAGAGTTCATCATGTTTTGTTTCCAAGATGTCTGTGCGGTTACCAATGCTAGCTATCTCTTGGGACAGGGCATTTGTGTACCTCACTTTCAATTTTGTCCACCAGTTTATCAAAAATGGTAGTCAGACTGGCATCTAAATCAGCCTTGGAGAGGGGAGAGGTGTACTCACAGTTCCCAGTGTTAGATGAGGTGTTGGATGGGTTGGATGGATGTTTCCCAGGAATTGCATGAGTGCTGGCATGAGAGCTGGCGCCGGTGCCATCTTGAGACATCTTCATGCTCTGTCTGGATGCAGTGTCCAGGAGAAAGTTTGTGAGATTATGTTGTGAGCGTTTAAAATGCCCAGATCTCTTTGTAGGCATGGACAGAGATGTTGCCCCAGTATTGGTGTCGTTTTCGCCGGGTTTTGAGCTATATAGCCCTGGTGTTTCAGCCTGCAATGAGCGGGTCTGACGGAGCTTAAGCTACTCGCGTCCTTCTCGCATCACGCCGCGCATGCGCCCCCCTAATGTTAGCTTTTTCAAGTCTAGTTATAATTCTATCCTCTGTTAGCCATGATGGTGCATCCTCTGACGTGTCATGAGGATAAACATTGCAGTCTTGGTTACTGAATTCACTCGTTTCCCTGGTGAAGACTGAGGTAAAGAATACATTCAAAACCTTTGCCATCTCTCCATCTTTTGTCTCTTCATCATCCTTTATGGGGCCAATATGATCTGACCTCCCCTTCTTACTATTTATATAATTTAAAGAATTTCTTCCTTTTTTTTTTTTTACTCTCCTCCTCTATGTGCCTTTCGTGTTCTATCTTATCTGCCCTGATTACACCTTTACATTTCTTATTACATTGTTTGTAAAGTTGGAATGCTGCTGATGACCCCTCAGCCTTGTATTGTTTGAAGGCCTTCCCCTTTGCTTTTATATGCATTTTTATGTTGGAATTAAGCCACCCAGGATTTTTTATTAGCTCTCCCATTGGGATACACTGGCCAATACCTTTATTTAATATGCTCTTAAAGCACATACATTTTTCTTCTGTGTTCTTTGTTTCTAGGATTTTATCCCATTTAACATCTTCTAGCAAGGAGCGCAGTTTAGGGAAGTTGGCTCTTTTGAGATTCGGTGTCTTTGTATTACCCTTGTGTTTCCTATTTGTGTGATTTATGCTGAAACGAATTGACCTGTGTTCGCTGTTACCTAAATAGGCCTGCATTTCCACATCTGTGATCAGGTCTGTATTGTTAGTAATCAGTAGGTCTAGTAACGCATTGTTTCTTGTTGGTGCATTTACCATTTGACTCATGAAATGAAAAGATGTGCCACTTTACAGATAGACTAAGGGGACCCCCCAGGCACTACATTGAAAGGAATTTTTAATTTTTATGCTTTCACTTTAACCACTGCCCGGCCTATAGCAAAATGATGGCCGGGCGGTGGTTCAGTTATCCTGACTGGGCATCATATGACATCCGACAGGATAAGCCGCGATTGCGCGCCCTAGGGAGCGCGCAGCGTAGCGATCGCTTTTGTGGTGTGTCAGCCGGACACACCACAACACTGATCTCGGTAAACAGCCTCTGATGGAGACTCTTTACCACGTGATCAGCCGTGTCCAATCACAGCTGATCCCAGTGTAAACAGGAAAAAATGTTTATGCTTTTCCTGTCTCGCGTCTGACAGATGTGAGTAGAGGAGAGCCGATCGGCTGCTCTCCTGACAGGTAGGAGTCTGTGCTGATTGTTTATCACCGCAGCCCCCCGCAGATGTCACCAGGACCACCAGGGATGCCCACAAAGGTCACCCACCAGGTATGCCACCCCGGACCACCAGGCATATGCCAACCAGTGCCCAGGCAGATGTCAATCAGTGCCCATCAGCAATGCCTGCCAGTGTCATCAGTAATGCCTATCAGTGCCATCTATCAGTGCCACCCATCAGTGCCGCCTATTAGTGCTGCCTATCAGTGACGCCTATCAGTGCCCATCAATGCCCATCAGTGCCGCCTATCAGTGCAGCCTTTCAGTGGCCATCAGTGTCACCCATCAGTGCCCACCAGTGCCACCGATGAGTGCCCATCAGTGGCACCTATCAATGCCCATCAGTGCTGCATATCAGTGCCGCCTATCAGTGCCCATCAGTGCCACCTCATTAGTGCCATCTAATCAGTGCTGCTTTATCAGTGCCCATCAGTGCAGCCTCATCAGTGCCCATCAGTGAAGGAGAAAAATTACTTATTTACAGAATTTTATAACAGAAACAAAGAAAAACTTTTTTTTTTCAAAATTTTCGATATTTTTTTATTTGTTTAGCAAAAAATAAAAACTGCAGAGGTGATCAAATACCACCAAAAGAAAGCTCTATTTGTGGGAACAAAATGATAAAAATTTTGTTTGGGTACAGTGTAGCATGACCGCGCAATTGTCATTTAAAAAGTCACAGCGCTGAAAATTGGCTTGGGCAGGAAAGGGGGAAAGTGCCTTGTATTGAAGTGTTTAAGCATCAGTAAATTACTGTTCATTTAAAAATTACATTTTTTACAAACTTTTTTTCATTGATATATGTCCCCCAGGGCTGTACCCGGGCCCCCAAAACCATTGTATGCCCAATTACTTGCATATAAGCCTTCAAAATGGGCACTTTTGATTTTTCCAGTTCGGGTCTTCTATGGGGTTCATTATTCGGTTCCAAACTTTCGAGATGTTAGAAAGTTCTGGTGCAAATCGTACAGGGGGTCGTTCGGCCCATCCCTACTTTTTAGGTACTAAAAATCTGTTTGCTTTCAATCTGTGATCATAAGCTTGCATTACTACTTATAATAATTTGTGAGCTTATCAGTATCTCTTTTATTTGTTTGTTGAAATCAATCGGTCTTATAAAAGGAGGCTGACGTTTGTCAGTATCAAAAGGAACAAACAAATGATAATGGGCAGTTTTTATTTGAAAAATTGATAATCTATTGTGTATGGCTGGTATTATTGAACACTCTCAGCATTTCCTGGAGACCAAGGATTGGTGGTCTTGAGGATCCTCTAGTCCCCAACCAATCCGATATCACATGTTCTGGTATCTGAGGTTGTATAATATTCCTAATACACAGCTTACATTGTATACTGACTTACAGACCAAATGTCAATAACTTACCTTTAACACATCTATCCAAAATGAATGTTCCCGATATTAATATCACTAAAAGAAGATACCAAGCAATCGAAATACCAATCACTGGACTCCATCCTGTAAAAGAAACACACAATAGACATAATTTGAATCCTGCATGTTTGGAGAACCCCAATACTTCTACATATACTGGTTGTACATTTACAATTGCATTTGAAACATTTATGTTAGAATTACCAGCTGAAAAATTTGATCCAACTATTTAATTCCCCATAATCCATTAATATTGCACATTTATTTTTGCACATAAGAATGAGCTTTCTGTTTGGGTCAACCATGAGTTCAACCCAAAACCAGTTTGTCTGCAGTTTGAAGAATAGGTGAGCAAAATGGCGATAAAACCAGATCACATGCTCAAACCTCTGCCTAATGCAGCTGTAAGACATTTATTTAGCCGTGGAATCACTACTGCCACTGAATGAAAGTTTTCTGATGGCTTGTTTCAAACTGTAAACACGTTGGCAGGTAGGGATGAGCTGACCCTTCAGGTCTGGTATGGATTTTAAGGGGACCCCCGTGCCAAAATTAAAAAAAAAAAATGGCGTGGGTCCCCCCAAAAATCCATACCAGACCCTTATCCGAGCACACAACCTGGCAGGCCGCAGGAAAAGAGGGGGGGCGAGAGAGGGCCCCCCTCCTGAACCGTACCAGGCCACATGCCCTCAACATTGGGAGGGTGCTTTGAGGTAGCCCCCCAAAGCACCTTGTGCCCATGTTGATGGGGAGAAGGGCCTCATCCCCACAACCCTTGCCCGATGGTTGTGGCTTATTGGAATCTGGAAGCCCCCTTTAACAAGGGGACCCCCAGATCCCGCCCCCCCCTGTGTGAATTGATAATGGGGTACAAACATACCCCTACCATTTCACAAAAAAGTGTCAAAAAGTCCTTTATTAATTTCTTCTTCTTTCAGCACAAGAGATGTTTTTTGACAAGTCCTTTATTAATTTCTTCTTCTTTCAGCTTCTTCTACCATCTTCCCCCAGGCTTTGTCTCTGCTCCGTCCACACGATCCGCCTCAGTGGGAGTCTTCAGCCGTGTGACGCTTTGCTTCTTCTGACATTTCTTATATAACGGAGGGTGAGGCCACCCGGTGACCCCGCCCTCCTCTGACGCACGGGGAATTCAAGGGACTTCCCTGTAGCTTTCCCCATGTTGTCAGAGGGGGGCGGGGTCACACGGCTGAAGACTACCACTGAGGCGGATCATGCAGACGGAGTGGAGAAGGAGCCTGGAGGAAGATGCGGGACGAGAAGAGCGGAGAAAGAAGAAGATGGAGAAGAAGATGATGAAGAAGAAGATGGAGGAAGAAGAAGAACACCGAAAGAACACCAGAAGAAAGAAGATGGAAGAAGAAGCCGAAAGAAGAAGAAATTAATAAAGAACTTGTCAAAAACCGTCTCTTGTGTTTTTTAACCTTTTTGACACTTTTTTGTGAAATGGTAGGGGTACATTTGTACCCCATTACCAATTCACACAGGGGGGCGGGATCTGTGGGTCCCCTTGTTAAAGGGGGCTTCCAGATTTCGATAAGCCCCCCGCCCGCAGACCCCCACAACCACCGGGCACCGAGGCCCTTCTCCCCATCAACATGGGGACAAGGTGCTTTGAGGGGCTACCTCAAAGCACACTTCCAATGTTGAGGGCATGTAGCCTGGTATGGTTCAGGAGGGGGGGGCGCTCTCTCATCCCCCCCTCTTTTCCTGCAGCCTGCCAGGTTGCGTGCTTGGATAAAGGTCTGGTATGGATTTTTGGGGGGACCCCCAACAACATTTTTTTTTACTGAAAAAAGGAAATTGCGGGCTTGCACTTTATAGGCACGATAACAAGTAATATAAAGTTAAAAACTAAAATGTATTAAACATGAAACACATTATTTAAAGAGTACAGATACAATATCTGTAAGAAATCAGTTCATAAAAATACAGTTACAGTAGTATAATCCATACATAGCTCAATGAAATAACATAAACAATTTGAGGATGAGATAACAATCATTCCATCATAGGATTAATTTAACTCCAGAAGAGAGCTATGTAGTCGATATATAAAGATGATATTGATGTCTAGGGCTCAGCATAGTGCTTCTTCAGGAGCGTGAACAGATTAAATGTGACAGACTTTAATTTATTAGGAGGAATTAGTTAATGAAAAAAATGTGATTTAATTGTTTTAACGACTCAATCTATAAGGCTGGATAGTTATGTCAGTCTTAATGATCAATGTTAAATAGAAAAATGGGACTTTAAATGAGACACTGGGTCTCCATCCCTATACGTAAGTACATAAAACAGGGGGGTTGGGACATTAGATGAGGTGAGCAAAGAAGGCCAGGGGGACAGTCAAAAATTGCATAAAACACTTTATTGATACATAGTAGTGTAATGACACAATTGGAGTTCAAGTGTAGATTGTAACAACAAGTCATATAGCAGTCACATCCCAACTGAAACATGGCAGACATGGTAAACAGCCCCCAAATGGATGCAGGGAAAATAAACCTAATCTGGAAAAATATTCACTAGAGTAACATAGAATCAAAAAGTAATAAAAAACTTGTAGGTATATGATTGTCTGGTGCATGTCGTAAGCTCAACGCGTTTCATGTATTAAACACTCTTCAGGGGCGATATAGCACCAGGGTCTACAAAGGAAAAGAACAGTGTGATAAAAACTGTATGAAAAAGAAAAAAAGGAAAAAAGGTGAATAAAAAAGGGGGAAACAGAACCCCTAGTCTCCAATGGGTACTCACATGCCACGCGATAGTGAATCTAAGGGGGTCCACGACTGCCAGCAGCCAAATAGCCCGGGCCCGGGAGCTGAGGGAAGAGCTCAAAGAGAGGGACCGGGAGAGACTCAGACACAAAACAAGGGTCCCCAGAGAGTAGTGGTTCACACTGGTAATTGGTGGGGGTAGGGTCCTAAAGTAATAAAAGTAAAATGTATAAGGTGTAGCCCCAAAATATGACTAGGGCCCCTGCTTACAACAAAAAATACCAAAATATCCCTGTGAAACCCCTCTTACCTAAGGATGATGAGAAATGGCCAACCGGAACTGACCCGGTGATCTACATGCTGTCTGAAAGCAGGCTAAGCCTGAATGAGAACCCTATATACGGCCAGTCCCTGCCCCAATCAGATAACTCCCCCCCAGCATCACACGATGCAGACACGCATGTGGACGGAGGACTCCTCCAGCGCAGCGGCAACCGCCGCCCACAGCTGCTGGGGAGGCCGCCATCAACGTGTCTGCACGAGAAGGAAAACACAGCGTCAATCGCCGTGACACTCAAAGCAGAGGTCACGAGCGTGACGAGGAGGCGTGATGCCGACGCACAGCGGGAAGCCCGCCCCCACCACCCGTCAAGGAGGACGAGGGGGGGAGGGGAGGGATCCCAGCCGTGCCTCCCAGCTCCCGGACACAGAACAAAAGGCCGCCAAACAGAGGCCGACCCCCCGGAGACACACCACGTGGTTGCAAAACAAAACAAAAAAGGGAAAACAAAAGCAAAAAAGGTAGATGAAAAAAATGGGACACAACATCTTGTATACAGCTAAACAAACCCCTAAAAAACACAGGGCAACAAATGATTCAGGGCAAATGCCCTGTTGAAGTGGTTTCCAAGGTAGTGAACCTTCCAAATGTCCTCAAGCCAACCTCCATCCCCATGTCGAGTAATAAGACGAAGTGGGACTTTAGATGAGACACTGGGTCTCCATCCCTGTGCATACATCAAACAGGAAAATGGGGACTTTGAATGAGGGGGGCAAATGAGGACAAAGGAACGGTCTTCAAGGATAAACCATATAATAAAATAATGTGATAACGTAATAATACAAAGTGGTCCCAATGAGAATTACAATGTCAACACATGTATGATTGAATGACTTCCCATCGGCTTCAGAGTGCACCTCCATCCCTAGATCAGGTTAAATAGAAAAATGGGACTTTAAATGAGACACTGGGTCTCCATCCCTATGTGTAAGTACATAAAACAGGGGG
Source organism: Aquarana catesbeiana (assembly GCF_042186555.1). NCBI lineage: Eukaryota > Metazoa > Chordata > Amphibia > Anura > Ranidae > Aquarana > Aquarana catesbeiana. The sequence goes on along the minus strand of NC_133334.1, from coordinate 10,700,563 downwards.
GTTGGGACTTTAGATGAGGTGAGCAAAGAAGGCCAGGGGGACAGTCAAAAATTGCATAAAACACTTTATTGATACATAGTAGTGTAATGACACAATTGGAGTTCAAGTGTAGATTGTAACCACAAGTCATATAGCAGTCACATCCCAACTGAAACATGGCAGACATGGTAACCAGCCCCCAAATGGATGCAGGGAAAATAAACCTAATCTGGAAAAATATGAGGACATTTGGAAGGTTCACTACCTTGGAAACCACTTCAACAGGGCATTTGCCCTGAATCATTTGTTTCCCTGTGTTTTTTAGGGGTTTGTTTAGCTGTATACAAGATGTTGTGTCCCATTTTTTTCATCTATCTTTTTTGCTTTTGTTTTCCCTTTTTTGTTTTGTTTTGTTTCGTTTTCTTTCCTCCTTTTTTCCCCTCTCTCCATTTGGGTTGGCGGCCTTTTGTTCTGTGTCCGGGAGCTGCGAGGCACGGCTGGGATCCCTCCCCCCCCCTCGTCCTCCTTGACGGGTGGTGGGGGCGGGCTTCCCGCTGTGCGTCAGCATCACGCCTCCTTGATACGCACGTGACCTCTGCTTTGAGTGTCACGGCGTTTGACACTGTGTTTTCCTTCTCGTGCAGACACGTTGATGGCGGCCTCCCCAGCAGCTGTGGGCGGCGGTTGCCGCTGCGCTGGAGGAGTCCTCCATCCACATGTGTGTCTGCACCGCGTGATGCTGGGGGGAGTTATCTGATTGGGGCGGGGACTGGCCGTATATAGGGTTCTCATTCAGGCTTAGCCTGCTTTCAGACAGCATGTAGATCACCGGGTCAGTTCCAGTTGGCCATTTCTCATCATCCTTAGGTAAGCAGGGGCCCTAGTCATATTTTGGGGCTACACCTTATACATTTTACTTTTATTACTTTAGGACCCTACCCCCACCAATTACCAGTGTGAACCACTACTCTCTGGGGACCCTTGTTTTGTGTCTGAGTCTCTCCCGGCCCCTCTCTTTGAAATCCTCCCTCAGCTCCCGGGCCCGGGCTATTTGGCTGCCGGCAGTTGTGGACCCCCTTAGATTCACTATCGCGTGGCATGTGAGTACCCATTGGAGACTAGGGGTTCTGTTTCCCCCTTTTTTATTCACCTTTTTTCCTTTTTTTCTTTTTCATACAGTTGTTATCACACTGTTCTTTTCCTTTGTAGACCCTGGTGCTATATCGCCCCTGAAGAGTGTTTATGATTCTATGTTACTCTAGTGAATATTTTTCCAGATTAGGTTTATTTTCCCTGCATCCATTTGGGGGCTGTTTACCATGTCTGCCATGTTTCAGTTGGGATGTGACTGCTATATGACTTGTTGTTACAATCTACACTTGAACTCCAATTGTGTCATTACACTACTATGTATCAATAAAGTGTTTTATGCAATTTTTGACTGTCCCCCTGGCCTTCTTTGCTCACCTCATCTAAAGTCCCAACCCCCCTATTTTATGTACTAATGATCAATGTTGAGTGATGGATTATGGATCATAATAATAATGATATGATGGTGCGAAGAGAGGGGAAAAAGAAGATGCCCCTCCAGAAGAAATAATTGAGAGCATACACTGTGGTAAATAGTGCTAGAAAGAACTAGCAACATATATTGCCAAGAGGATAGCTGGACAAAAAGAAGCTATATAGGTACCAATATAAAGCCAGTTTATGTGTCGAGGAAGCAGCGGTCACAATAGCTCATATGTAGTCAAAAAATTAAACATCCCAGGTTGTAGGTATGGGACCTGCTGCTGGTAATTGGTAAAGATTGATAGACGTGGAGAGCGGCCGCTTGGGTAGGGAGTGACTGCAGCAAGGGACTTTTAATTTTTTGACTACATATGAGCTATTGTGACCGCTGCTTCCTCGACACATAAACTGGCTTTATATTGGTACCTATATAGCTTCTTTTTGTCCAGCTATCCTCTTGGTGCTAGTTCTTTCTAGCACTATTTACCACAGTGTATGCTCTCAATTATTTCTTCTGGAGGGGCATCTTCTTTTTCCCCTCTCTTTGCACCATCATATCATTATTATTATGATCCATTATCCATCACTCAACATTGATCATTAAGACTGACGTAACTATCCAGCCTTATAGATTGAGTCGTTAAAACAATTAAATCACATTTTTTTCATTAAGTAATTTCTCCTTGTTTAAAGTCTGCCACATTTAATCTGTTCCACACTCCTGAAGAAGCGCTATGCGCGTAACATGTTGAGCCCTAGAAATCAATATCATCTTTACATATCGACTACATAGCTCTCTTCTGGAGTTAAATCAATCCTATGATAAAATTATTGGTATCTCATCCTCGAATTGTTTATGTTATTTTATTGAGCTATGTATGGATTATACTACGGTAAATGTATTTTTATGGACTGATTTCTTACAGATATTGTATCTGTACTTTTTAAATAATGTGTTTCATGTTTAATAAATTTTAGTTTTTAACTTTATATTACTTGTTATCGTGCCTATAAAGTCCAAGCCCGCAATTTCCTTTTTTCAGCATATAATCCCGGGATGCGGCACATAGTAATTTTTATGTATCCACAGCACCACTCTGTGTTGATACAAAAAATTTCTTAAACCATTTTTTTTTAATTTTGGCGCGGGGTTCCCCTTAATATCCATACCAGACCTGAAGGGCCTTGTATTGAATTTAGGAGGACCCCCACACATTTTTTTTTATTTTGGTTCAGGGTTCACCTGTGTGGAAATCCCATGCCGTTTTTATCAATGAATGTGTATGTTTATGTGTATTGTTGGACCGACAATTCATTATTAGCCGCGAGTAGTTTTAAATGACTTTTTTTCCTTTGAAATGTCATTTTGCTGTCAGACTGTTCTAAACACAGGAAACATGCGCCCCTTTACAGGCATTCTATAGACACCCCCCAGGTACGAAATTTAAAGGGATATTACACTTTTATTGTTTGACTTTAAGCATTATTAAAATCACTGCTCCTGAAAAAACGGCCGTTTTTAAAACTTCTTTTTGCATTGATCCATGTCCCCTGGGGCAGGACCCGGGTCCCCAAACACATTTTATGACAATACCATACATATAAGCCTTTAAAATTAGCACTTTTGATTTCTCCCATAGACTTTTAAAGGGTGTTCCGCGGCTTTCGAATTTACCGAGAACACCCCAAATTGTTCGCTGTTCGGCGAACTGGCGAACAGCTGATGTTCGAGTCAAACTCATGTTCGACTCAAAGTCGAAGCTCATCCCTATTGGCAGGGATTCTGGGTAGTGACATTCACCAAAAAATTGCCACGATCATATTTGATCAATGACATCACCCAGCAATGACATCACCAAGCAATGACATCACCCAGCATCTGGCATCTGACCATTGACTGTCGTTTGTAGAGGATCGCCGCTGTGACGGGTTGACACTCATTCATCATGATTGATGCTTAATCCTTATCTCTGAATGACAGGATTTACTTGGGTTTACATCAGGAGATATATATATGATTTTTCATTCCAATGAGATTTTATTGAGTTTTAAACATAACATATACAAAGCTTAAAAGGTTTCCAAATAACCACAAAACTAGGCTAAGGCCCATATTTGGAAGACATCATCTAGATCGCTTACAACGTTTGGAAGTATACAAAACTAAACAGAGCATACAAAAGAAAAAAAAAGGCAGAACATGAGTCAGAGAATATCTCACACTAAGCAAAATCATCAGTGATTGCATTGTGGTTAATTTGCTGTATGGATAGGGTTAACATGCCAGTCTAACCAGGGACTCCATCTATCTATAGTGACATTAGGAGAGTCAGTAGCGAGTGCATGCATTTTGTCATAAGTAAAATGTTGGTGGACTAAGGACACAACTTCAGAGGTCGTTGGGGTCAAGAAAGAGTTCCAGTGTCTCATCAAGGCTAATCTTACTGCTAACAATACATTTTCTACTGTATTTCGCAAGGGATTTGGGATATTTGAAAGATAGGAAGCCAATATTTAGCTAGTGACTTACAGGACCACAGTAAATGATATAGCATACCTGTTTGGCCGCAGTTCTGGCAACATAGGTTAGATGTTTAGGGGTAATAGGTTTAGATAAGCGACAAGGTGTCATGTGCCACCTTAATGTTATCTTATGCATCATTTCCCTCAAATTGGAATTTTTTGAATAAGAATAAGTGGCTGAGAAAGCATGTTTCCATTGAACAGGTGTATAGGAGGAGCCCAACTCATCTTCCCATGCTAGAAATGTTGAGCACTTAGTAAAACTGCACTTATCTCCTCTTATGCCCCGTACACACGGTCGGACATTGATCAGACATTCCGACAACAAAATCCATGGATTTTTTCCGACGGATGTTGGCTCAAACTTGTCTTGCATACACACGGTCACACAAAGTTGTCGGAAAATCCGATCGTTCCGAACACGGTGACGTAAAACACGTACGTCGGGACTATAAATGAGGCAGTAGCCAATAGCTTTCGTCTCTTAATTTATTCTGAGCATGTGTGGCACTTTGTGCGTCGGATTTGTGTACACATGATCGGAATTTCCGACAACGGATTTTGTTGTCGGAAAATTTTTTAGCCAGCTCTCAAACTTTGTGTGTCGGAAATTCCTATGGAAAATGTGTGATGGAGCCTACACACGGTCGGAATTTCCGACAACAAGGTCCTATCACACATTTTCCACCGGAAAATCCTATCGTGTGTACAGGGCAATACAACGTAGATAAGGGAGATGCACCACCCTTCACCACTCGAGATTTTTGAAAAAAACATAACCAGGAAGCTAGGGAGCTGACATGATGGGCTGGAGCGTTGCCTCAGGAGGGAAGAAATCTTCATGTAAGTATAATACATTTGTTCTGTAGAGCGAGGAAGGATTTAAGCATGTTTGAAGAGTACAAATTATGTACTCACAACACCCCTTTATTCAGCCTTTTCTTAATATTTAAGTTAGGGATAGCTAGTTGACAAATTTCAATGGGGATTGGTATAGCGTTTGGTGTGGCATTGAAATCTAAAGAGGTTAGAATTTTCCAAGCCTGCACAGTTGCTAGAACAGTGGGAGGTAGAAAAGGTGGGGACCAATGGGGAAACTGTTGAGAGAGTAAAAAGGTGACCATGTTTTTACCTTGAATCTGTTCAGACTCGATAAAGGCCCACAAGCAGGGATAGAGATGTTTGAACCAGTATTTTATTTGAGCCAGAATGGAGGCCAGAAAGTAATCTTGCAGGACCACATGACCCAAACCCTCAACCTTTGTATGTTTTGTAAGTTTGCTAAAGGCACAACGGGATCTCTTATTCTGCCACAGAAACCTGTTCACGGATGCTTGTAGCTTACAAAAAGAAAGAGACTGGGACCCAAATAGGGAGAGTTCTAAATAGATATAATAACTGTAGTAGTACCATCATCCTAAAGGCAGCTAGACGTTTTCAAAAGGTGTAGGCCAGATTCCAGCGAGGAAATTATGTGGTTTTCTCACCGTCTTTGTATACCAATAGCTTGGTAGGGTTGCCCCACTTGTACGTGATGGAGTGGTTCCATAGTGCTTTGATGACAGAGGTCAACTTCTTCCTCAGCACAATCGTATATTGTCAGAAGTCTGCAAAGAATTGCAGATTGGTATAGAGTTGCGAAAAGGATCCTGTAGAGCGAGCAATGGATGTTAGTTGGACCTTTATATGAAAAAATGGACACGCAACAGCACATCCCTCGGTATAAAGGATGGCTTTGGTATATGGTGGATGCGGTCAACCACTGATTCAGAATCTGGAATCTTAGACAATAAGATTGAAATAAATCAAGGGTGTATTGTAGGGATGAGCTTCGTGTTCGAGTCGAACCCATGTTCGACTCGAACATCGCCTGTTCGCCCGTTCGCCAAATTGCGAACAATATGGGCTGTTCGCGCCAAATTCGTGTGGCGCGTCACGGCCCATAATTCACTGCGGCATTGCAGTGCATTACTGGCTGATGATTGGCCAAGCATGCACTATGACCCGCATGCTTGGCCAATCACAGTGCCGTCAGTAGAGAGAGCTGTAATTGGCCAAAGCCAGGGTGGCTTTGGCCAATTATGGCTCAGGGGGTTTAGTACACGCCCCACACTATATAAGGCCGCCTGCACGGCGGCCCTGTGTAGTGTCTTCCGGCGTTGAGAGACAGAGACAGAGAGACAGTGTCATTTGATTGAAGTTAGATAGATTAGGCAGGACAGTCAGTCAGTTAGCTGCACTTACAGTGTATTGTGTATATATATGCATCCTAGGTGTTGTATATATATATATATATATATATATATATATATATATATATATATATATATATATATATACAAATATACACTGTATTCAGTTTAGCTAGATCCGTTCCTGTTATTATCTTCCTACTGACAGGCAGGCTTGTGTTGTTAAAGTATTTACAGCTACCTGAAGAAAATTGCTGGTGTTCTTCTGATCCTATTAGTACCACAGTCAGGCAGCTAGACTATTTACAGTTAGTGTAGTGCGTCCTCCTCACAGTGTTCAGCTAAAGCTACAAGTTAGTTTAGTGTGATCTCTGCACAGTGTTCAGCTAAAACTACAAGTTAGTGTAGTGCGTCATCTGCACAGTGTTCAGCTAAAGCTACAAGTTAGTTTAGTGTGACCTCTGCACAGTGTTCAGCTAAAGCTACAAGTTAGTGTAGTGCACAGCGCTCAGCTAAAGCTACAAGTTTGTGTAGTGCGTCCTACTCACAGTGTTCAGCTAAAGCTACAAGTTAGTGTAGTGCGACCTCTGCACCTCTGCACAGTGTTCAGCTAAAGCTACAAGTTAGTGTTGTGCGTCCTCTGAACAGTGTTCAGCTAAAGCTACAAGTTAGTGTAGTGCACAGTGTTCAGCTAAAGCTACAAGTTAGTGTAGTGCGTCCTCCCCACAGTGTTCAGCTAAAGCTTCAAGTTAGTGTAGTGCGTCCTCTGAACAGTGTTCAGCTAAAGCTACAAGTTAGTGTAGTGCACAGTGTTCAGCTAAAGCTACAAGTTAGTGTAGTGCGTCCTCCTCACAGTGTTCAGCTAAAGCTACAAGTTAGTGTAGTGCGTCCTCCTCACAGTGTTCAGCTAAAGCTACAAGTTAATGTAGTGCGACCTCCTCACAGTGTTCAGCTAAAGCTACAATTTAGTGTAGTGCGTCCTCCTGACAGTGTTCAGCTAAAGCTACAAGTTAGTTTAGTGTGACCTCTGCACAGTGTTCAGCTAAAGCTACAAGTTAGTGTAGTGCGTCCTCTGCACAGTGTTCAGCTAAAGCTACAAGTTAGTTTAGTGTGACCTCTGCACAGTGTTCAGCTAAAGCTACAAGTTAGTGTAGTGCGTCCTCTGCACAGTGTTCAGCTAAAGCTACAAGTTAGTTTAGTGTGACCTCTACACAGTGTTCAGCTAAACAATAAAATAGTTCATTTGTATTAAGAAATAAAATAGTTCATTTGTAATGAGGAATGGCTTTCTTCTGGGGACACTCGTACACAGCTCTAATCCAGACAGTATGTGTGAAAAAAGATTGTGCTTACCAGATCCAGTTGACCCCTTGGTTATAGGGGGTCAGAAACAGCATAAAATGGATCCGTGGCAGAACTGCTGGGCTAGCTGTCATCTACAGAGATCTCCTCAGGTGTATGGTATGAAGCTGATACACTGCTGTATGTTCTTACTAAATTTTTGACCTATACAGCATAACACATGTCATGTCACACTCAGAGATCTTCCAACATGCTGAAGTCTTATAGTCCAATAGCCAGAGCTCCTCTCAATCAGGTTCCTTCCTGAGTCTCAAAACCAGAGCCTGGCTCAATCAGGCTCTGGTTTTGAGACTCAGGAAGGAACCTGATTGAGAGGAGCTCTGGCTATTGGACTATAAGACTTCAGCATGTTGGAAGATCTCTGAGTGTGACATGACATGTGTTATGCTGTATAGGTCAAAAATTTAGTAAGAACATACAGCAGTGTATCAGCTCCATACCATACACCTGAGGAGATCTCTGTAGATGACAGCTAGCCCAGCAGTTCTGCCACGGATCCATTTTATGCTGTTTCTGACCCCCTATAACCAAGGGGTCAACTGGATCTGGTAAGCACAATCTTTTTTCACACATACTGTCTGGATTAGAGCTGTGTACGAGTGTCCCCAGAAGAAAGCCATTCCTCATTACAAATGAACTATTTTATTTCTTAATACAAATGAACTATTTTATTTCTTATATATTATTAGACCATTCATTATCCTTTGATCATTTTTTTTTGCGCTGCACTTATTTTATTTATTGTATGTCATTGAGGTTGGTGTTATCCTCTTAGTGTTCAGCCTGCATTATTTTCATATCTGGTTCGCGCTGATTGTCTCCTTATTTCAAGTGTTCAGCTAAAGCTACAAGTTAGTGTAGTGCACAGCGTTCAGCTAAAGCTACAACTTAGTGTAGTGCGTCCTCCTCACAGTGTTCAGCTAAAGCTACAAGTTAGTGTAGTGCGACCTCTGCACAGTGTTCAGCTAAAGCTACAAGTTAGTGTAGTGCGTCCTCTGAACAGTGTTCAGCTAAAGCTACAAGTTAGTGTAGTGCACAGTGTTCAGCTAAAGCTACAAGTTAGTGTAGTGCGTCCTCCTCACATTGTTCAGCTAAAGCTACAAGTTAGTGTAGTGCGTCCTCTGAACAGTGTTCAGCTAAAGCTACAAGTTAGTGTAGTGCACAGTGTTCAGCTAAAGCTACAAGTTAGTGTAGTGCGTCCTCCTCACATTGTTCAGCTAAAGCTACAAGTTAGTGTAGTGCGTCCTCCTCACAGTGTTCAGCTAAAGCTACAAGTTAGTGTAGTGCGTCCTCCTCACGGTGTTCAGCTAAAGCTACAAGTTAATGTAGTGCGACCTCTGCACAGTGTTCAGCTAAAGCTACAAGTTAGTGTAGTGCGTCCTCTGAACAGTGTTCAGCTAAAGCTACAAGTTAGTTTAGTGTGACCTCTGCACAGTGTTCAGCTAAAGCTACAAGTTAGTGTAGTGCGTCCTCTGCACAGTGTTCAAGCTACAAGTTAGTTTAGTGTGACCTCTGCACAGTGTTCAGCTAAAGCTACAAGTTAGTGTAGTGCACAGCGTTCAGCTAAAGCTACAAGTTAGTGTAGTGCGTCCTCCTCACAGTGTTCAGCTAAAGCTACAAGTTAGTGTAGTGCGTCCTCCTCACAGTGTTCAGCTAAAGCTATAAGTTAGTTTAGTGCGTCCTCCTCACAGTATTCAGCTAAAGCTACAAGTTAATGTAGTGCGACCTCTGCACAGTGTTCAGCTAAAGCTACAAGTTATTTTAGTGCGACCTCTGCTCAGTGTTCAGCTAAAGCTACAAGTTAGTGTAATGCGTCCTCCTCATAGTGTTCAGCTAAAGCTACAAGTTAGTGTAGTGCGACCTCTGCACAGTGTTCAGCTAAAGCTACCTGTAGAAGGTTGGTGGTGTTTTCCTGATCCTATTACTACCGCAGGCAGCTACATTATTTACACATTAGTGTAGTGCGACCTCTGCACAGTGTTCAGCTAAAGCTACCTGTAGAAGGTTGGTGGTGTTATCCTGATCCTATCACTACCGTAGGCAGCTACATTATTTACATGTTAGTGTAGTGCGACCTCTGCACAGTGTTCAGCTAAAGCTACCTGTAGAAGGTTGGTGGTGTTTTCCTGATCCTATCACTACCGCAGGCAGCTACATTATTTTAACGTTAGTGTAGTGCGACCTCTACACAGTGTTCAGCTAAAGCTACAAGTTAGTGTAGTGCGTCCTCCTCACAGTGTTCAGCTAAAGCTACAAGTTAGTGTAGTGCGACCTCTGCACAGTGTTCAGCTAAAGCTACCTGTAGAAGGTTGGTGGTGTTTTCCTGATCCTATCACTACCGCAGGCAGCTACATTATTTACACATTAGTGTAGTGCGACCTCTGCACAGTGTTCAGCTAAAGCTACCTGTAGAAGGTTGGTGGTGTTTTCCTGATCCTATCACTACCGCAGGCAGCTACATTATTTACACATTAGTGTAGTGCGACCTCTGCACAGTGCTCAGCTAAAGCTACCTGTAGAAGGTTGGTGGTGTTTTCCTGATCCTATCACTACCGCAGGCAGCTACACTATTTTAACGTTGGTGTAGTGCGTCCTCTGCACAGTGTTCAGCTAAAGCTACAAGTTAGTGTAGTGCGACCTCTGCACAGTGTTCATCTAAAGCTACCTGTAGAAGATTGGTAGTGTTCTCATACTACAGGCAGGCAGTTGATTTTGCTAGCTGCAGTATCAGTATTAGGGATGAGCCGAACACCCCCCTGTTCGGTTCGCACCAGAACATGCGAACAGGAAAAAAGTTCGTTCGAACACGCAAACACCGTTAAAGTCTATGGGACACGAACATGAATAATCAAAAGTGCTAATTTTAAAGGCTAATATGCAAGTTATTGTCATAAAAAGTGTTTGGGGACCTGGGTCCTGCCCCAGGGGACATGGATCAATGCAAAAAAAGTTTTAAAAACTGCCGTTTTTTCAGGAGCAGTGATTTTAATAATGCTTAAAGTCAAACAATAAAAGTGTAATATCCCTTTAAATTTCATAGCTGGGGAGTGTCTATAGTATGCCTGTAAAGGGGTGCATGTTTCCCGTGTTTAGAACAGTCTGACAGCAAAATGACATTTCGAAGTAAAAAAAGCCATTTAAAACTACCCGCGGCTATTGCATTGCCGACAATACACATAGAAGTTCATTGATAAAAACGGCATGGGAATTCCCCACAGGGCAACCCCGAACCAAAATTTAAAAAAAAAATGACGTGGGAGTCCCCCTAAATTCCATACCAGACCCTTTAGGTCTGGTATGGATTTTAAGGGGAACCCCGCGCCAAAAAAAAAAAAAACGGCATGGGGTTCCCCCAAAAATCCATACCAGACCCTTATCCGAGCACGCAACCTGGCAGGCCGCAGGAAAAGAGGGGGGGGACGAGAGTGCGCCCCCCCTCCTGAACCGTACCAGGCCACATGCCCTCAACATTGGGAGGGTGCTTTGGGGTAGCCCCCCAAAACACCTTGTCCCCATGTTGATGAGGACAAGGGCCTCATCCCCACAACCCTGGCCGGTGGTAGTGGGGGTCTGCGGGCGGGGGGCTTATCGGAATCTGGAAGCCCCCTTTAACAAGGGGACCCCCATATCCCAGCCCCCCCCCGTGTGAAATGGTAAGGGGGTACTTACCCCTACCATTTCACTAAAAAACTGTCAAAAATGTTAAAAATGACAAGAGAAATTTTTTGACAATTCCTTTATTTAAATGCTTCTTCTTTCTTCTATCCTCCTCCATCTTCTTCTTCTGGTTCTTCTGGCTCTTCTGGTTCTTCCTCCGGCGTTCTCGTCCAGCATCTCCTCCGCAGCGTCTTCTATCTTCTTCTCGGGCCGCTCCGCATCCACGGCATGGAGGGAGGCTCCCGCTCTTCTCTTCATCTTCTTCTTCAACTTCTTCTATTCTTCCTTCTTCTCTTCTTCATTTTCTTCTCCGGGCCGCTCCGCACCCATGCTGGCATGGAGGGAGGTTCCCGCTGTGTGACGGCGCTCCTCGTCTGACAGTTCTTAAATAACGGGGGACCGGGCCACCCGGTGACCCTGCCACCCTTGGACGCACGGTGACTTGACGGGACTTCCCTGTGACGTCACGGGGAATGCCACAGGGAAGTCCCGTCATGTCCTGTGCGTCAGAGGGGGCGGGGTCACCGGGTGGCCCCGCCCCCCGTTATTTAAGAACCGTCAGACGAGGAGACACCGTCACACAGCGGGAGCCTCCCTCCATGCCAGCATGGATGCGGAGTGGCCCGGAGAAGAAAATGAAGAAGAGAAGAAGAGAAGAAGGAAGAAGAGAAGAAGAAGATGAAGAGAAGAGCGGGAGCCTCCCTCCATGCCATGGGTGCGGAGCGGCCCGAGGAGAAGAAGATAGAAGACGCCGCGGAGGAGATGCTGGACGAGAACGCCGGAGGAAGAACCAGAAGAGCCAGAAGAACCAGAAGAAGAAGATGAAGGAAGATAGAAGAAAGAAGAAGCATTTAAATAAAGGAATTGTCAAAAACTGTCTCTTGTCATTTTTAACATTTTTGACAGTTATTTAGTGAAATGGTCAGGGTAAGTACCCCCTTACCATTTCACACAGGGGGGGGGCCGGGATCTGGGGGTCCCCTTGTTAAAGGGGGCTTCCAGATTCCGATAAGCCCCCCGCCCGCAGACCCCCACAACCACCGGCCAGGGTTGTGGGGATGAGGCCCTTGTCCTCATCAACATGGGGACAAGGTGTTTTGGGGGGCTACCCCAAAGCACACTCCCAATGTTGAGGGCATGTGGCCTGGTACAGTTCAGGAGGGGGGCGCACTCTCGTCCCCCCCTCTTTTCCTGCGGCCTGCCAGGTTGCGTTCTCGGATAAGGGTCTGGTATGGATTTTTGGGGGGACCCCACGCCGTTTTTTTTTTTTTTTTTGGCGCGGGGTTCCCCTTAATATCTATACCAGACCTGAAGGGCCTTGTATGGAATTTAGGGTGACTCCGACGTGATTTTTTTTTTTAAATTTTGGTTCGGGGTTGCCCTGTGGGGAATTCCCATGCCGTTTTTATCAATGAACTTCTATGTGTATTGTCGGCAATGCAATAGCCGCGGGTAGTTTGAAATGGCTTTTTTTCCTTCGAAATGTCATTTTGCTGTGAGACTGTTCTAAACACGGGAAACATGCGCCCCTTTACAGGCATACTATAGACACCACCCAGCTACGAAATTTAAAGGGATATTACACTTTTATTGTTTGACTTTAAGCATTATTAAAATCACTGCTCCTGAAAAAACGGCCGTTTTTAAAACTTTTTTTTGCATTTATCCATGTCCCCTGGGGCAGGACCCAGGTCTCCAAACACTTTTTATGACAATAACTTGCATATAAGCCTTTAAAATTAGCACTTTTGATTTCTCCCATAGACTTTTAAAGGGTGTTCCGCGGCATTCGAATTTGCCGCAAACACCCCAAATTGTTCGCTGTTCGGCGAACTTGCGAACAGCCAATGTTCGAGTCGAACATGAGTTCGACTCGAACTCGAAGCTCATCCCTAATCAGTATATATACAGTGGGGGCGGAAAGTATTCAGACCCCCTTAAATTTTTCACTTTTTGTTACATTGCAGCTATTTGCTAAAATCATTTAAGTTAATTTTTTTCCTCATTAATGTACACACAGCACACCATATTGACAGAAAAACACAGAATTGTTGACGTTTTTGCAGATTTATTAAAAAAGAAAAACTGAAATATCACATGGTCCTAAGTATTCAGACCCTTTGCTCAGTATTTAGTAGAAGTGACCTTTTGATCTAATGCAGCCATGAGTCTTTTTGGGAAAGATGCAACAAGTTTTTTTACACCTGGATTTGGGGATCCTCTGCCATTCCTCCTTGCAGATCCTCTCCAGATCTGTCAGGTTGGATGGTAAACGTTGGTGGACAGCCATTTTTAGGTCTCTCCAGAGATTCTCAATTGGGTTTAAGTCAGGGCTCTGGCTGGGCCATTCAAGAACAGTCACGGAGTTATTGTGAACCCACTCCTTCGTTATTTTAGCTGTGTCCTTAGGGTCATTGTCTTGTTGAAAGGTAAACCTTTGGCCCAGTCTGAGGTCCTGAGCACTCTGGAGAGGGTTTTCGCTCAGGATATCCCTGTACTTGGCCGCATTCATCTTTCCCTCGATTGCAACCAGTCATCCTGTCCCTGCAGCTGAAACCCCCCCCACAGCATGATGCTGCCACCACCATGCTTCACTGTTGGGACTGTATTGGACAGGTGATGAGCAGTGCCTGGTTTTCTCCACACATACCGCTTACAATTAAGGCCAAAAAGTTCTATCTTGGTATCATCAGACCAGAGAATCTTATTTCTCACCATCTTGAAGTCCTTCAGGTGTGTTTTGGCAAACTCCATGCGGGCTTTCATGTGTCTTGCACTGAGGAGAGGCTTCCATCGGGCCACTCTGCCATAAAGCACCGACTTGTGGAGGGCTGCAGTGATGGTTGACTTTCTACAACTTTCTCCCATCTCCCGACTGCATCTCTGGAGCTCAGCCACAGTGATCTTTGGGTTCTTCTTTACCTCTCTCACCGAGGCTCTTTTCCCCCGATAGCTCAGTTTGGCTGGATGGCCAGCTCTAGGAAGGGTTCTGGTTGTCCCAAACATTTTCCATTTAAGGATTATGGAGGACACTGTGCTCTTAGGAACCTTAAGTGCAGCAGAATTTTTTTTCTAACCTTGGCCAGATCTGTGCCTTGCCACAATTCTGTCTCTGAGCTCTTCAGGCAGTTCCTTTGACCTCATGATTCTCATTTGCTCTGACATGCACTGTGAGCTGTAAGGTCTTATATAGACAGGTGTGTGGCTTTCCTAATCAAGTCCAATCAGTATAATCAAACACAGCTGGACTCAATTGAAGGTGTAGAATCATCTTAAGGATGATCAGAAGAAATGGACAGCACCTGAGTTAAATATGAGTGTCACAGCAAAGAGTCCGAATACTTAGGACCATTTGATATATCAGTTTTTCTTTTTTAATAAATCTGCAAAAATTTCAACAATTCTGTGTTTTTCTGTCAATATGGGGTGCTGTGTGTACATTAATGAGGAAAAAAATGAATTTAAATGATTTTAGCAAATGGCTGCAATATAACAAAGAGTGAAAAATTTAAGGGGGTCTGAATACTTTCCGTCCCCACTGTATATATATATATATATATATATATATATATATATATATATATATATATATATATATCCCAGCTTAGTGCAGCTACATCTCACTGCAGGCCATTAGTATGTTTGGAAGGCCAACAAGGAGAGGCAGACAGTCACAAGCCAATAAAAGATGGCAAGCAGGCTCTGTGTCTAGAGGCAACAGTGCTGGTCGTGGAGACGGTGCATCCTCATCAGCACGTGGCTGTGGGACACGCTTGGCCTTTTTTTCGGCGGCTGGCCGCGTTGAGCCGCAACATGCGGAAAACTTGGTCGAGTGGATGACCAAGCCGTCCTCATCCTCCTCATCCTCTCTCACCCATGCTCAGGGTACTTTGTCTGGCAAAGCAGCTGCCAACGTGGCCTCTTCCCTTGGTTTAATGGCATCAGTGACCCCTTCCCTAGCCCCATCATGTCCTCCTGAGGAGTCCCTCGAATTGTTTGACCACAGTGTTGGGTACATGCTCCAGGAGGATGCCCAGCGTTTAGAAGGCTCTGATGATGATACTGAGCTAGATGAAGGCAGTAACGTGAGCACGAACAGAGGGGGTGCCCAAGAAGGACAGCAATCTGGCACTCATGCTCCCCCTGCTGCAGCATACTGCCAGGTTTGCTCCACTGATGAGGAGGGAGGGGATGATGAGGTCACTGACTCAACGTGGGTGCCTGATAAGAGAGAGGAGGAGGAGGAGGCACATCACCAATGAGGCAGGATGCCCTCCAGGTTTCAGCCTAAGGGCAGCACACTGACTGCATCACACCGCAAAGCTCCGCATGTGCAGGGCGCTGCTGTCTCTGCGCGTTATTCCAAAAGTTCTTTGGTGTGGGGCTTTTTTGAGATGAGTGCATCAGATCGCACCGCTGCTATTTGCAACATATGTCTCAAGCGTATCTCGCGTTGCCAAAACATCTCCCGCTTGGGCACCACATGCTTGACCAGACATATGTTGACCTGCCATGCAGTTCGTTGGCAAGCGTATCTAAAAGACCCACACCAAAGAACAAAGAGGACCTCTCCTTGCTCCTCATCAGCTGAGATCTCCAACCCCACTATACCTTCAGTCCTCTCTGAGACCTGCACTGAGAGGAATGAAGGTGTAGAATTAGGTGTGTCACAGCCAAGTACTTGTGGGCAATATGCTTTCAGTACACCGACGTCAGATGGTACCAGGCAAATATCCCTGCCCAAGCTGCTGCACCGCCGAAAGAAGTTCGTTCCCAGCCATCCACATGCCTGGTGGTTGAATGCTAGCTTGGCGAAATTGCTAGCACTTCAACTGCTACCTTTACAGTTGGTAGACTCTGCCCCCTTCCGTGAGTTTGTGGAATGTGCGGTTCCTCAGTGGCAGGTACCCAAATGCCACTTTTTCTCACGGAAGGCGATTCCGGTTCTCTACCGGCATGTGGAAGGCAATGTCCATGCCTCGCTGGACAGGGCGGTCAGCGGTAAGGTGCATATTACCGCTGACTCATGGTCCAGCAGGCATGGACAGGGACGTTACCTAAGTTTCACGGCGCATTGGGTGATTCTGCTGGTAGCTGGGAAGGATGCAGGACAAGGTGCAGTAGTATTGGAGGTTGTTCCACCACCACGTCTCCAAAATGCCACTACTAATTATTCTGACACAGCTCTCTCCTCCACCCCCTCCTCTTCTTCTTACTCCATGGCCTCTTCCTGTGCTTTGTCCTCGGAACCAGCGGTGCTCCATAGGCGTTCAAGGGGCTACGCAAGTATGCAGGCCAAAAGATGCCATGCGGTGCTTGAGCTGGTGTGCTTGGGGGACAGGAGCCACACTGGGGCAGAGGTTCTGTCAGCTCTGCAGGGGCAGGTTCAGAGGTGGTTGACGCCATGCCAACTTAAGGTAGGAATGGTGGTTTGCGACAATGGCACCAACCTACTCTCCGCCCTCCGACAGGGACAAATGACCCATGTGCCCTGTTTGGCTCATGTCCTTAACTTGGTGGTGCAGCGATTCTTGGGCAGGTACCCGGGCTTACAGGATGTCCTGAGGCAGGCCAGAAAAGTCTGTGTGCATTTACGCAGTCATATAATGCCAGTGCTCGGCTGGCAGACCTCCAAAAAGAATTTACCCTGCCCAAGAACTGCCTAACATGTGACATGCACACAAGGTGGAACTCACCGTTGGCCATGCTGCAGCGGCTACACACGCTGCAGAGGGCCATCAATGAGTACCTGTGCGAATATGGCACCAGGACAGGGTCAGGGGAGCTTTGTTTTTTTTTCCCACGCCAGTGGGCCATGATCAGGGATGCATGCACTGTCCTGTCACCATTTGAGGAGGCCACGAGGATGGTGAGCAGTGACAGTGCATGCATCAGTGACACTGTCCCCCTTGTCCACCTGTTGGAGCACACACTGCGTGGAATAATGGACAGGGCACTTGAGGCAGAACAGAGGCAGGAAAAGGAGGACTTCCTTAGCTCTCAAGGCCCCCTTTATCCAGACAGTGTTCCTGCGTGCCCGCCAATCACACAGGAAGAGGACGAGGAGGAGGATTGTGTCAGTATGGAGGTGGAGCCTGGCACTCAGCATCAGCAGCAGTCTTTAAGGGATCATTTACAGTCCCAAGAAACACATGGACTTGGCTGGGAGGAGGTGGCTGCGGATCATGTCGTCCTTAGTGACCCAGAGGACTCCGGACCGAATGCCTCAGCAAACCTACGCTGCATGGCCTCCCTGATCCTGCAAAGGCTGCGGAAGGATCCTCGTATTCGTGGTATCAAGGAGAAGGAACAATATTGGCTGGCAACCCTCCTTAATCCTCATTACAAGGGTAAGGTTGCGGACCTTATCTTGCCGTTGCAGAGGGAGCAGAGGATGAAACATCTTCGGGGAGGCCTTACAGAAAGGTCTGCGCAACGCGGTCCCAGAGACTGGGAGGTTACAATCTCCTGTTTCTGGACAACGTGTTGCTGAGGCTTCGGTCAGTCAAAGAAGGAGCGGTGGAGATGGTGGCCGTCTGACCGATGCGTTCAGACAATTTTTTAGTCCGCAGCCCCAAGGTATGATCGGTTCCAGCAACCATCGCCAGCGTCTGTTTTATATGGTGCAGGAATACCTAGGGGCAAGATCTGACTTGGACACCTTTCCCACCGAAAATCCTCTGGGTTACTGGGTCTTGAGGATGGATCACTGGCCAGAGCTTGCACAGTATGCAATTGAGCTACTGGCCTGTCCTGCATCCAGCGTTCTTTCGGAATGCACATTCAGTGCTGCTGGAGGCTTTGTAACCGATCACAGGGTGCGTCTGTCCACCGACTGTCCACCGACTTGGTCAATCGACTGACCTTCATAAAAATGAATCAGTCTTGGATCACCACCAGCTACCAAGCACCTGATGCCCATATAACCGAATATTTTTTTTTTAAATTTTTTTTTGAAATGTCAGATCCCTTCAAAGACTGCCTATGCTGATGCTGAGTGACTATCCTGTTATACTGAGTAATTATCCTCTTCCTCCTCAATGATCATAATGATAGCTTGTAAGAACATTTTTGGTTCTGGGCGCCGCCAGTCCCGCCACCAGTGCCTAATGCCGCGTACACACGAGCGCACTTTACAGCAGACGTTGTCCGGCGGACTTATCGACGGACTTTACGACGGATTTTCCAAATGAGCGGACTTGCCTACACACGATCAACCAAAGTCCGATGGATTCCTGCGTGATGACGTACGACCGGACTAAAACAAGGAAGTTCATAGCCAGTAGCCAATAGCTGCCCTAGCATCGGTTTTTGTCCGTTGGACTAGCATACAGACGAGCGGACTTTTCGACCGGACTCGAGTCCGTCGGACAGATTTGAAACATGTATAAAATCTAAGTCTGTCCGCTAAGTCCGCTGGAGCCCACACACAATCGAATTGTCCGACGGATTCCGGTACACCGGACCAAGTATGCCGGAAAGTCCACTCGTGTGTACGCGGCATTAGGCCCAATTTTTCAGCCCCTGTTTAACAGGGGAATGTAATTACAATTTTTCATGCAATTCTTTGCAGCAGGGCTAGTTCCTGCGCTCCAACTAGAGTATCTGTGAGGGGTTGCAGTGTTGTGGCACCAGCACCAGTGCCTAAGGCCCAATTTTTCAGCCCCTGTTTAACAGGGGCGTGTAATTACAATTTTTGATGCAATTCTTTGCAGCAGGGTTAGTTCCTGCGCTCCAACTTTACTAGAGTATCTGTGAGGGGTTCCAGTGTTGTGGCACCAGCACCAGTGCCTAAGGCCCAATTTTTATGCCCCTGTTGAACAGGGACATGTAATTAGAATTCTTGATCTAATATTTCACAGCAGGGCCCATTTCTGCACCCACCAAGAGTATCTGTGAGGACTTAGTGTTGTGGCACCAGCACCACCACCACCACCAAAGGCCCAATTTTTCTGTCCCTGTTCAACAGGGGCATGTAATTACAATTCTTGATCTAATATTTCACAGCAGGGCCCTGTGAGGGCTTACAGTGTTGTGGCCACAACAACACCTAAGGCCCAAATTTCTGCTGAGTATATAGGGCAGGACCCTACTTTCAAACATTCAACTTTCAAACAACTCCTACTTGCAAACGGAAGGAGACAACAGGAAGTGAGATGAAATCTACCCCTAGGAAGGGAAATTCTCTCCTGTTATGCCCCGTACACACGGTCGGATTTTCTGATGGACATTGTCCGATCGGAGCGTGTTGTCGGAAATTCCGACCGTGTGTGGGCGCCATCGGACATTTTCCATCGGATTTTCCGACACACAAAGTTGGACAGCAGGAGATAAAATTTTCCGACAACAAAATCCGATCGCGTCAATTCCGACCGTGTGTGGCCTGTTCCGACGCACAAAGTGCCACGCATGCTCAGAAGAAATTCCGACACGGGACAGCTCGTTCTGGTAAACTTAGCGTTCGCAATGGATACAGCACTTTCGTCACGCTGCAATGTAAAAAATGGTTTAATACAGCGCACTCTCTTCTTCTTTATAATGTGACAAGAATTAAGTAGTTTTGCTGCTCATATTCACACACACTTCTCACAAAGTTTTATTTGTGTTTTTTTAGTGGGATTCCCTCAATATATTGTTATTAGTTGTCACATCTGACAGTTTTATATTTTTTATGTTTTTTTTTTTGTTTTTAAGCCTTTTTTTTTCTTTAATGTTTGGATTTTTTCCAAGGCTGATCTTTGTTCAATGTTATTTTTATTTTTACTCCAGAATATTTTTGTGTGTGTTTTGTGTGGCAAGTTACCCCCAACACCATTGATATCTTTTATTATTTAATCTCCATGAGATTTTTTGTTGTTGGTGTCCCTTGTTCATTTCACATTGTATATTAGAAATGTACCTGAATCCTCACAAACAAACCATCATTTTTGAAGTAAAACACATAGGAGAGTATAATTCAAAACAAAAATCCTTTATTAAGGGCTCAGAACCAAACAAAGAGGAAGGCAACACTGGATCAACAGGAGAAATTAGTGAAGCCTGGGACCCCCACGGCAGACATCAATTCTTAAACCTCAAAATTGGTGGCCTGAGGAGTCCATATGTAAGGGAGGGCAGTCTGATCCGGGATTCACAGAGATCCGGATAGCAGCAGATGACATCAGTGTCCCCAGGCTGTGGTACCACAAGAGGCTGCATCTTTTGGCCGACCAGACTGGATCCAGGGTCCTCACTGTCTGGTCTTCCTTTCACACTTCCTTCCGGGCTGTGGCTGTGCAGTTGGAGATGTGGCAGGAGGAGGAGTAGGACCTGGAGGAGGAGTAGGACCTGCAGGAGGAGGAGGAGGACCATCGCGAACGTGTGTTTGAGGTGTAATTTGGCCCCTCATACCTTTCGCCAGAGCCTCTGATATGAGGGCCTCACACATGGCTTTTTGGCCCTCCTCCATCCTCTGCATTTTATAGGCTATGAATGCAGCAATGTTCTCCTGCCTGGTGTGGGGTGCTCCCAGGACCTCTGTAGCCCTACAAAAAAATCTGATAGCAGCCTCCTCTAGGGTACTCCTCCTACTGCCACTTTCTGTTTCCAGGGGGGGTGGAGGGACCTGCAGATCAGCCAGCCGGCTCGGCCCGGCCACCTCCTGGCTGAGACTTCCCTGTGTATGAAAAAGGGACATGGTTTTAGTTTTTGCATCATCAATCACAATCATAAATTAGTACTCCCAACTAACATCTAGTTAACATCATTGATTGGACAAGCAGAAATATTTAGAGGAATGCTATACCTGGCTCAATCTGGGCTCCTCCACATGTTGCTGCCTGGAAGGCCCAGGTTGGGCGTCAGAAGCCTCAGCCGGGGGGGAAGGAAGCGTGGAAGGAAGACTGGAGAGTGATGACCTGGGTTCAGTCTGGCCTGCCAGAAAGTGCAGCCTGTCGTAGTACAACATCCTGGGGACATAGATGTCATCTGCTGCTCCGGATCTCTGTGAATCCAGGACTTTCTTGCGCTCCCTCAGATATGTGCTCCTCAGGCCACCAATGAAAATCTTTAAAAAAGTGATGTCTGCCGTGGGGATCACCTGCTTCACAATTTCACACAATTGCTCCAGTGCTGCCTTCCTCTTTGCTTGGTTCTTGAAATGGGGGTGTTTAATCTCCCACAGACAGGGCAGCTCCCTTAGCATCTCTATGAAGACTGAAATGAAGTCCTGATCTTTCAGTACCATATCCATGTTCACTGCAAGACACAACACAAGACAAAGCCTAATGTCACACCAAACTCTCCTAATCTTGTTACAATATAGGCCTCAATCTATAGAAGCAGTATAGGCCCAAGTTTGTCTCTTACCTTCGTTCTTACGATCGCCGCGTTCAATGCTCCTTCCTCCGCTCACAGATCAAACGTAATACGCACGCATGTTACGCTTTATATACACTGCGCATGCGTGTAACTCCGCCCGCCCCTGACGTTCTTTCTAGTGTATTCCCCGCCCCTTTTCGTTCGGCGCAGTGGGGGAAGAGCATGATGGCGGACATACAGCAGGTGCGGGCTAATTGTAGCAACGAGGAGGAGGAGGAGGAGGAAAGGGCGGATCCAGGCACGTCCCGATCCAGAAGGAGACGTTTTAAGGCCACAAATATGTCGTTTGGGGAGATGTTGGAGATGGTCGACATCATGAGGAAGTCCGACTATGACGGAAAATATGGGCCTTACCCCAACCCCAATATCCGAAAGGCCAAAATCATGGCGAAAGTGGTCAGGAGTCTAGAGCGGAATTTCGGGGTACGAAGGTCTAAAGATCAGCTCAGGAAGCGGTGGTCGGACCTGAAGTTGAGAGAGCCAGAGCAGTACCGAAAGATCCGGAGAGTGCTGCAAAAAAGTAAGTAGTTGTGCTGTGTTCCTATTCTTTCTGTCTTTATTACGTTCATTCTGCTCCATATGCTTTGATTAGTTGTAACGTTTCCAAAGGTCAACTTTAATGTTCATGGGCACATTATTCGTTCGTATCAAACATTTTTCTTTCGGCCTCTAGAACACCATTGTTTAGGCCATATGCATTTTCACACATTTTTGGGGGCCTACTTGGATGCCAAATATTTGTTTGTGTAGATGGGTTTGTTACTAGAATGAAATGCAAACTAGATTGTGTGTAAGGAGAGGACACTGAGCAGCTGTTTTCACATCTGGACACTGGAGCACTAGTGTGGGACACAAGAACACCATTTTTATTAGGGGGCCACACAGGTGCTCCAGTGTATACTATAGGGGGGTCTCCATCTGTGAAGCTTGTACCAAACAGGTAAAGTATTGCAGCTTGACAAAGGGCAATAAAAAATATACATCTTGGAACTCGGCTGAAATAGACAATTGTACCCCACTTCCAAGCAATGTTTCCTATTTCTATAGTTCTGCCATCAAATATCTGTGTGCTAAGTATACCATTTTTGTTTTACATAGGGGAGAAAAGACTCGGACACCCCTCATCCCAGGAGACCAGAGACCCCCCCCTCTCTGGAAGAAGGGGAAATACCAACCCAAGAAGCTGAGCAGGAGGAAGAAGAAGACGTGGTGGAGATTGGCACCACAACAGGTGAGTGTCTGCGACCACAGACTCAGGTAAAAGAGATGGCTGGTGGCAGATTTTTGAGACCTTTTTTTTTGTTCTTTATCTCTTTTTTAGGTGATCGTGATGTGAGGGATCCAGAACGCTTTACATCTGAAAGTGCCCAGATACTCATCGGGGAGATCATGGGGTGTAATCTCCAATTGCAAAACATACATCAACAAATCAGTGATGTTATTAAAAAAAATAATAACATCATTGATGTTTTGGGGCGAATTTAAACCCCACAAAATCACCTGTTTTATCGTACCAAACTTTTTTCAATGTTTAGAAAAGCCAAATTTGGAGGATGCACACAGTGTGCCAACATGTGCTATCTGCCATCACGGGAGATCAATGGACGCGTTTTGGGGGGGCAACCCCTTCCTCAATTATAAAGTAGCGTTGAGGAAGGGCTTGCTCCCCCCAAACACGTCCCTTGATCCCCCATGATGGCAGATAGCACATGTGGACATTTGTAAATTGGTGTGCATCTTCCAAATTTGGCTTTTCCAGGGGTGATTTCCCCCCATCTGAACGCTATATCAAACCCAGTTCCTAAATACTGATGTCTGATATAGCCTTCAGGTTTTACCATATGTGAACTTTGTAAGTTCAAGTTTTTTGGCTTTCTTGTTGGTTTTACACAGGCCTGTTTTATCTGAAATGGATATTTTGATTTTTCATAATGCTACTGCAAACATTGTTATACAACAAACATGTTGGTTTGTTTTAAAAATCTTTGGTAAATGCGCATGTGATTGTGCAGGTATAAAAAAGTGCCTTACTCAAGAATGTGTGGATTATTGTCTCAACACTACAACACTTTTGGGGTGATGTAATTGTTGTTTTATGCACAAATGGGGGTTATTTCCTAAGGGCAAATCCTCTTTGCACTACAAGTGCAGGTTCAGTGCAGTTGCAAGTGCACTTGTAGTGAAATGTGTTTTTGCATTTAGGAAGTACCAGCCAACACTGTTTTTTATAAGGTTACCCAATCACGACATTTTCTGCAGTCAACACATTTCTGTCAGGGTCAGCTAAAACAAACACAAGCAGTAAATGTCCACCAAGAATTTCTTTTGGTTGTTTTTTATTTGAAAAAGGTGTCACATATTGTCTGGCATATTGATAGCCCCCCTACCCGCAAAGAACTCCAGGTATCGTAACCGGACATCACGGGCATTCAGGGAGGGCAAGCCAGGACGGCCGCTTTCAAGTGCCGTCATTGTTGATGTATTTGGGATTCCGGCCTCAGGCCCAACTGAGCCAGCATAGTTGGCTGAATGTTTTCGTAGAAAATTATGGAGAACACAGCAGGCAAGTATTATATGGTTCAGTTTATACTCCGCCATATGGATGGGTGTCATAAATAATCGGAACCGGCTGGCCAGGATTCCAAATGTGTTCTCCACCACTCTTCGGGCTCTGGCCAGCCGGTAATTAAAAACCCTCTGTTCCGGGGTGAGGGTCCTCATCGGGAATGGCCGCATCAGGTGGTCCCCCAGCGCAAATGCTTCATCAGCAATGAACACAAATGGGAGACCTTCAACATTGTCCTCTGGAGGTGGCAAGTCCAAGCTGCCATTCTGGAGACGCCTGTAGAACTCCGTCTGGGCGATCACTCCACCATCGGACATCCGGCCATTCTTCCCCACGTCCACATACAAGAAGTCGTAATTAGCCGACACCACCGCCAACATCACTATACTATTAAACCCCTTGTAATTATAATAGTACGACCCCGAGTTGGGTGGTGGGACGATGTGGACGTGTTTCCCATCAATTGCCCCTCCGCAGTTAGGAAAGTCCCACCGCTGGGCAAAGTGGGAGGCCACAGTCTGCCATTCCTGTGGCGTGGAAGGAAACTGTTGAGGAAAAAACAATAAACATTACTATTTTTTCACAGAAACCTGGCAAGCAGATTAGACACAAACATTATGGGTCAACCTCCAGATAGCATTTATTAAGGGGAATTTAACAACAACAAAGTATAAGGTACACCTATCATATTCACCACCCCCCCTCTCATGGGCCATTTCTAACATTATAGGGGGGGGAACTCTTGGACAGGTAACCCTCTTCACTTCATTGAGAGATGAATGCCTAAATAATGGGTATTACTTGGAACAGCCACTCCTTAGTTACACTATTGGCAGCCCACCAGACAGGTAAGAAGTGTCATAATACAAAGATATAAATACACACTGTACACATTTGAGCACATTTGGACATTCTGCTATTACCTATCAAGATAATAATAGGATACAAGAACTTTAAACAGTACCATTGGAAGGTATACAGGCAGGCCCTTGCACTACATGCTTTGGGGAATTAATCCATAAATCTGAGCACTAAAGAGATGGGTATAGTGTGTATGGGTTTGGCAAAGTCAGCAGATAGATGATTGAGGATAGAGAATTGGGATCAGCTGACTTAGCAGTTGGGGGAGGGAGGGTTACAAAAAATTTGGGGACACCACAAAAAAAAGCCTCTGGCCCTCTGCCTGAATTTAAATCAAAAATAACATTTCAAAACATTTTAGGGGGTGTTTGGGGTAAAGCACTACTATGGAGCTGATAAAATACATTGTTAAGTAAGTACATGAGGTGAATATAGGGCAGGAGACACCATGCTGGGGAGGTTATTGAAGGGCAAATATGTATGAAGGACCTAAAATAATAATTACATAAAAATCCAGCATGCATGAGGACAAAGGGGACATTCACAGCATAATACAATCATGGTAATTAGGGAATGAGGAAAGAAATACAATATATTATCAAACATTCAATACAATAAAATGTGATATAAAAGGATAAAAATCTTACCTTCATATACTCCTTCTGTAGGACCTGGATGATGGCAGAACAGGTCTCTGGGATAATGATCCCCAGAGCCTGGGGGGAGATGCCTGTCGAGAACTTGAGGTCCTGCAGGCTTCTCCCTGTGGCCAAATACCGCAAGGTAGCGATCAACCTCTGCTCCGGAGTGATGGCTTGCCTCATGCAGGTATCCTGCCTGCTGATATAGGGGGTCAGCGAAGCCAACAAACGGTGAAATACGGGGTCCGTCATCCTGAGAAAGTTCCTGAAATCATCAGGATTATTCTCACGGATCTCACGGAGCAAAGGCATATGACAGAACTGGTCACGCTGAAGCAACCAATTCTTGGTCCATGAACTCCTCCCCACCCTGTTCATGGACTGGACTTGTGTCAAGGTCAGGACCCCAACACCAAGCCCCCGCACAGCACGAACTCTACGAGGAGTACGCATACGCAACATGGCTAGAAAACGGTCAGCTGCTCAGAACGAAGTAACAGAACGCACTGAAGAACAGCAAGGCCTGTGAAGAGCGACCTGAAAAACAGCAACGAGCGGACAAGATCGCACAGAAAACTCCAATACGAACTGACTGCACGCACTGAAGAGCAGATACAAACCCACAAGCACAAACTGAACGGCAGAAAACGATCTGAAAGCCACGAGTCTGAAAAAGCGCGAATCGTCTCTCACCAAACTTTTACTAACACAAGATTAGCAAAAGGAGCCCAAAGGGTGCCTCGCTTGGTTCTGAACTGGCCTTTTCTAGTCTCATCGTACGTGCTTGACGTCACCGCGTTCTTGGCGATCGGAAATTCCGACAACTTTGTGCGACCGTGTGTAGGCAAAACAAGTTTGAGCCAACATCCGTCGGAAAAAATCCGAGGATTTTGTTGTCGGAATGTCCGAACAAAGTCCGACCGTGTGTACGGGGCATTAGAGTTAATATGGGAAAAACTTTTCTCCTTTCCACTCATGCTTTATCACCAATCCTTGTTTCACAAAAAAAAAACAAATTTTCAAAAAACATTTGTCATTGGGACAAAAAGTGAGGTGAAATCTTCTGAAGAGGAGCACAGACAGCAAAACAAATGTCACAGGGGTGATAACCCTTCCCTATGTTTTCCAAAAAGCTTAAAATAGATTTTTGGGCTGGAGCTAAACACGTTAAAAATGTACCAGTTCAAAATTACAAACAGATTCTACTTAACAAACCTACAGTCCCTGTCTTGTGTGCACCGCCTGTATACTGCTGTTCAGAGTATATACAGCCTGGGGCCCCACACCTTTCCTTTTTTTAATTTGGGTGCGTGGTTCTCCTTAATAGCTATACAAGACCCAAAGGGCCTGGTAATGGACTAGGGGGTACCCATGCCGTTTGTCTCACTGATTTTCCTCCATATTGCCATGACCCAACATTGCATTAAAGCCGCAAGCAGTTTTAAATGACTTTTTTTCCTTTAAAAATGACATTTTGTGCAGGGACTGTTCTAAGCACAGGAAACACGCTCCACTTTACAGGCATACTATAGACACCCCCAGGTACGATATTTAAAGGAATATTTCACTTTTTTTTTCACTTTAAGCATCATTAAAATCACTGCTCCCGAAAAAACGTCCGTTTTTAAAACTTTTTTTTGCATTGATACATGTCCCCTGGGGCAGGACCCGGGTCCCCAAACCCTTTTTAGGACAATACCATGCAAATTAGCCTTTAAAATGAGCACTTTTGATTTTGAACGTTCGAGTCCCAT
The DNA here is from genome assembly GCF_042186555.1 of Aquarana catesbeiana. Taxonomy (NCBI): domain Eukaryota; kingdom Metazoa; phylum Chordata; class Amphibia; order Anura; family Ranidae; genus Aquarana; species Aquarana catesbeiana. Next base: position 10,673,157 of record NC_133334.1, on the reverse strand, counting down.
AGACGTCAATGGGGTTCCAACGCTCGTGCAAATTTTCGGTCCGTTCGCAGGTTCTGGTGCGAACCGAACCGGGGGGTGTTTGGCTCATCCCTAGTGTATTGCCTCAGCTCTGACAATTGGACTGTCTCAGGTATTCCTCTTATTTTCAGGTTGTTACACCTGGATTTGTCCGCTAAATCTGCTAATTTAGCCTTTCTCCAGAGTTGTTCAGAGTTATTCTGAGTACTCATCTATCTTGTTCTCAATGTGATCCATTCTGGTGCAGAGGGAGTGAATTTCCTCTGTGAAATGCTTAGTCAGTTGCATATCAGCATGTATAGACCTTCTAAGAGACACCATCATGTCCTATAAAGTCGTGTCAGAGAACGGCTAAGTAGTAGTAGGAAAAGATATGATAGAGTCAGGCAACTCTCTAGTAAAGTTCAGTGAGTCATGGCTGGGAGAAAACTCACCAGTGGAGACTGCATGATCTTCCAGCCATGGCTTGGATTTGGCAGGGATCTTGCTTGCAGGTGTGGATGCTGCAGGAGATGAAGGCAGTTGTAGGGAACCTAGAAAGGGAAAGCCGGCTGGCCTGCTCGCCGGCAGACACTGCGTGCTGCCGCGTGATGAAGGAGAGCCGACGCCATCTTGCCTTTTCCCCCTGTCAGCCTGGTGGTAGAAGGCCACGAGTTTCTGTGTCCGTGACTTGTCTTTTCTTTTGTGGGTCATGCGGCCGCTAGTGTGGGGGGTCTGATCTTGCTGAAAGTGGGTGATTTTGGTGCCTTCCCTCGTCGCTTGGAGCTGTGTTTACAGGCTCCTCGCTGGAGCCCCGAGGCTAAGTGTCCAACCACCTCGCGCGCTAGCCATACCCCCCCAGATATGTTTTTGTAAAAGGACTTTGTCAAGGACTTGGCTTCGCCGGGGTCAACCAGAGAAGTTGAGTACACGTGCTCAGTATCATATCCAGAGGTTGTCTTCGGGAAATAGACGTATGAGTGCTGCCAGCATTGCTGCAGAGGTTGAAGAGGTGGGGGGTCAGCCTGTCAGTGAGTGCCCAGACCATACGCCACACACTGCATCAAATTGGTCTGCATGGCTGTTGTCCCAGAAGGAAGCATCTTCTAAAGATGATGTATAAGAAAGCTCACAAACAGTTTGCTGAAGAAAAGCAGACTAAGGACATGGATTACCGGAACCATGTCCTGTGGTCTGAACTTATTTGGTTCAGATGGTGTCAAGCGTGTGTGGCGGCAACCAGGTGAGGAGTACAAAGACAAGTGTGTCTTGCCTACGGTCAAGCATGGTGGTGGGAGTGTCATGGTCTGGGGCTGCATGAGTGCTGCCGTCAATGGGGAGCTACAGTTCATTGAGGGTACCATGAATACCAACATGTACTGTGACATACTGAAGCAGAGCATGATCCCCTCCCTTCAGAGACTGGGCCACAGGACAGTATTCCAACATGATAATGACCCCGAACACACCTTCAAGACGACCACTGCCTTGCTAAACAAGCTAAAGGTAAAGGTGATAGACTGGCCAACTATTTCTCCAGACCTAAACCCTATTGAGGATGGAGGAGTGGAAGAGAACTCCAGTGACAACCTGTGAAGCTCTGGTGAACTCCATGCCCAAGAGGGTTAAGGCAGTGCTGGAAAATAATGGGGGCCCCACAAAATATTGACACTTTGGGCCCAATTTGGACATTTTAACTTAGGGGTGTACTAACGTTTGTTGCCAGCGGTATAGACATTAATGGCTGTGTGAGTTATTTTTAGGGGACAGCAAATTTACACTGTTAGCCCCAAGCCATTTGGCTGGCCAAAGACCAGAGCACTTTTTGCGATTCAGCACTGTGTCGCAATTGCACGGTCATGCAACGTGTCTCCCAAACAAAATTGACGTCCTTTTTTTCCCACAAATAGAGCTTTCTTTTGGTGGTATTTGATCACCTCTGTGGTTTTTATTTTTTGAGCTATAAACAAAAACATGGCAACAATTTTGAAAAAAAATGCAATATTTTTTACTTTTTGCTATAATAAATATCCCCAAAAAATATATACCGTATTTATCGGCGTATAACACGCACCCCAATTTAGGAGGGAATTTTAAGGAAAAAAAACTTTTAGGAGGGAAGTTGAAGGGAAAAAAACTTACATTTAAATGCCCATCATTGCAGCCTTCTCAGTGCAGCCTTGCCCCAGTGCAGCCATGTCAGTGCAGCCTTGTCAGTGCAGCCTTCCCCAGTGCAGCCTTGTCAGTGCAGCCATGTCAGTGCAGCCTTGTCAGTGCAGCCATGTCAGTGTAGCCTTGTCAGTGCAGCCATGTCAGTGCAGCCTTCCCCAGTGCAGCCTTGTCAGTGCAGCCATGTCAGTGCAGCCTTGTCAGTGCAGCCATGTCAGTGTAGCCTTGTCAGTGCAGCCATGTCAGTGCAGCCTTCTCAGTGCAGCCATGTCAGTGCAGCCATGTCAGTGCAGCCTTCTCAGTGCAGCCTTCCCCAGTGCAGCCTTCCCCAGTGCAGCCTTCGATCCCCTGTCCCTGCCATCCTGGGCTTCAAAATCGCCGACCGCGATTTGAAAATGGCTAGCCGAGTAGGTTCGGATAGCTCCGCTCGGGACTACGAGTGGAGCCGAAAGTGAACGAGAGCCGCTGGAAAGAGCCGAGGACCGGCTCTGTGTATTTCGGTGCCGGCGGCGCCATTTTCATATCGCGGTCGGCGATTTTGAAGTTGTGACAGCTCGGGATCGCATGGGATCGGCGTATAACACGCACCTGTGACTTTCCCCTGATTTTAAGGGGAAAAAAGTGCGTGTTATACGCCGATAAATACGGTATATATAAAAAAAATTTTCCTCAGTTTAGGCCGATATGTATTCTTCTACATATTTTTGGTAAAAAAAAATCGCAATAAGCATTTATTGATTGGTTTGCGCAAAGGTTATAGCGTCTACAAAATAGGGGATAGTTTTATGGCATTTTTAATAATAATTTTTTTTTTTACTAGTAATGGTGGAGATCAGCGATTTTTATCGTGACTGCGACATTATGGCGGACAGATCGGACACTTTTGGTGCGATTTTGGGACCATTCACATTTATACAGCGATCAGTGCAATTAAAAATGCATTGATTACTGTGTAAATGTGACTGGCAGTTAAGGGGTTAACTGTGTCCTAGGGAGTGATTCTAACTGTGGGGGGGAGGGGCTACCTGTGACACTACACTGATCACCGCTCCCGTTTACATGGACATCGAGTCCGTGGAACCCGCTATCCGACTCACAGAGCTAGCGGCTGGCGTGCGCACGCGATGGCACGGCAGAAAATTTAAAGGGACGTACCTGTACACCCATCTGTCTGTCTGTGCCATTGTGTCGACGTATATGTGTGTGCGCTGGTCCTTAATACAAGCTGTACACTCACTACTTTACATTGTAGCAAAGTGTAATTTCTTCATTGTTGTCACAGGAAAAAAAAATATGTGGGACACTTTTTTGGCTGTAGGTTGAGCCGTACAATAATTAGGGGGCGGGGCATTCGTTTGTAGGCGTGGCTTAGTAAAATGTGTAAGTGCGTCGCGTGAAGCGTGCCGCGGCGAAACTGGGCGTGGCTTACGTGAAAGTGGATGTGGCTTGCGTGAAAAGTGGGCGTGGCTTACGTAAAAGTGGGAGTGGCTTGCGAGAAAGTGGACGTGGCTTAAATGGGCGTGGCTCAAGAGGGTGTGGTTAGAGTCTGAGATGAATGAGGGATGGAGAGGGAAAGGGGGAGAAGGAAAGGGGGAGAAGGAAAGGGGGAGAAGGAAAGGGGGAGAAGGAAAGGGGGAGAAGGAAAGGGGGAGAAGGAAAGGGGGAGAAGGAAAGGGGGAGAAGGAAAGGGGGAGAGGGGAATGACGGGGGAGAGGGGAATGACGGGGGAGAGGGGAATGACGGGACAGCAGCCCCAGATCCTACACAATAGAAATATGTGTATTCTAGAAAGTTTAACAATCAGCAGATAAAGATACTCCAAACGCCTGGTGTTAACGCTTCAATCATCCCATGATTGTTATGGTGTCAGGATGATTCAATTATTTATTTTATTACATTGTATTATAAAATTAAATCATTTAACTCACCATAATGCCGAATCAGTGGGATCCCTGAGCGTGTCACTAGCCACGTCACCACCAGCAGAGTCTGTCCTTGCATCAGGTGCCCCCGGCAGAGTCTGTCCTTGCATCAGGTGCCCCCGGCAGAGTCTGTCCTTGCATCAGGTGCCCCCGCCAGAGTCTGTCCTTGCATCAGGTGCCCCCGCCAGAGTCTGTATAGACCCCCTCAGTGCAGACCCCCTCCATCAGTGCAGATCCCCTCCATCAGTGCAGATCCCCTCCATCAGTGCAGACCCCCCCTCTATTAGTGCAGCCCCCCCCTCTATTAGTGCAGCCCCCCTCTATTAGTGCAGACCCCCCCTCAGTGCAGCCCCCCCTCTATTAGTGCAGCCCCCCTCTATTAGTGCAGCCCCCCCTCAGTGCAGCCCCCCTCTATTAGTGCAGCCCCCCTCTATTAGTGCAGCCCCCCTCTATTAGTGCAGCCCCCCTCAGTGCAGCCCCCCTCTATTAGTGCAGCCCCCCTCAGTGCAGCCCCCCTCTATTAGTGCAGCCCCCCCTTCAGTGCAGCCCCCCCTCTATTAGTGCAGACCCCCCTCAGTGCAGCCCCCTCTATTAGTGCAGACCCCCCTCAATTAGTGCAGACCCCCCCTCAATTAGTGCAGACCCCCCTCTATTAGTGCAGACCCCCCTCAGGGCAGCCCCCCTCAGTTAGTGCAGCCCCCCTCAGTGCAGCCCCCCCTCAATTAGTGCAGCCCCCCTCAATGCAGCCCGGCCCCCGCTCAGTGCAGGAGCGGCTGGTGTTCTGCCGGGAAAGTTCCGCTCTGTAATGGAGGACCCCATGTACTGCACAGGCGCAGCGCTTGCACAGTACGGGGCTGGGGAACTTTCAGCAAGACACAGCGATGGCGCCGTGTTTTCTGCTTGCTTCAGTGGAGAGGGGAGGGGCCGTGCAGCTAAAGAAGCCGCTTCATTGGCTGCACGGATCGAGCCCCCTTCCTCTCTCCACTCAACATTAGGGGAAGATAGAGCGGGGGCGCCGGCCGCCATTTTGCTGGAGCCCGCTGCTCCAAAAACAAAAAAAACAACATTCCCGATTTTCCTTATGGAAAATCCCGATTCGGGACAGCCTCCAATCGGGACGAGGGTCCCAAAATCGAGATTGTCCCGGGAAAATCCTGACTGTTGGCAACTATGATATATATATATATATATATATATATATATATATATATATATATATATTGTGGCAGTAGGGCCCTGTGCTACAGTAGGCAGTAGGACCCTGTGCTACCTGTAAGATTGCTGGTTTACACCAGATTTTGGAGAGAAAGGCACGCTGATTGCACAGCTGTGTGTTGGGCTATTTAGTTGTGACCTGACTATAGCTCAGGGTTCCTCCCAACAGACAGGAAGTCTGTGCATGGGAGTCAGGTGGACTCCCATTCCACTGAGAAGAGTCAGAGGCTGCAGGGCCAGAGCATGCATGTCTGCAGGAGGCAGATGTACTTGGTGACAGAGCAGCAAGGAGCTGATCAGGAGTAAGCTAGGAGAGAGCTTAACTCTAGGAAACTCTTTTGGGTCTGAGGAGCAGACCTAAGGCCTAGGCTAAAGGCCTGAATCAGCCGTATGGCAAGAATGTAAGCCAGGAGGCTAAAGTATTGAGTGTGCAAGATACAGTAATGGTGGAACTCCCTGCGTGGGCTACTGATGTCTTTGTGAACTTTTCCGTGCTTTTAAATAAAAGTGGGCTACCAGGCCCTTAAAAATACAGTTTTGTACTGGCGTACTCACTGGAAACGCACCTACCGTTTAAGTCTGATAACCCCAATCTTACACGTGGTTGAGGTATTGCTTCGGGCAGATTTGGAAGAGTTCCAGATCCTCATATGCCAAAAACAGTGAGTAGCAAGAAACTGTGTGTTTTGCAGCAATGCTGTGAGGAGCAGCTAATGTGAACCAGTGGAGTCTGCATGTGAAAGTGTGCTGTTTGCAAGTCTCCGGCTCCATTCACACTAGCGCGTTTTTTGATGCATTTTGCAGAAATGCATGGGAATTTTTTAACATGGGTTCCTATGGAACATGTTCACATCAATGCCTTTTTGTACCTCTGCATTTTTGGAAAGGGTCAGGGACTTTTTTTCATGCAAAATGCAGCGTTTTGCATGTAATAGAATTCAATGGACCAGCATCAAAAACGCAAGTGCAGTGTTTTTGCAGCGTTTTTGGCTTTTTTTTTTTTAACTGTATACAGTCTAAAAAAAACTGTAAAAAAAAAAAAAACGCAAAACGCGGCAAAAACGCTGCTCAAAAACGTGGCAAGCATCACAAAAAAACTCCAGAAACGCTCAAAAGCAACATGCATAGATGTCGAGCCTTAAGGCCCATACACACAATAGGACTTTTTGACAACAAACATACAAATTAGCTGTTTTAAGGCAACATCCGAACGTGTGTACGCTCCATCGGACAAATTTTTTCAGTTTTCATCGGACAAATGTTGGCTGTGCAAACAGACCATCTTTCCGGCAACAAAAGTCCTATGGTGCAAAATCCTATCGTGTGAACACAAGTCCATAGGACTTTAGTCCAAAGTAAAAACACGCATGCTCAGAACCAATGCAAAAGATCAAACAACAATACAGAAGTTGACCAAAGGGTGGTGGTAAAGAGCTAAAAAACGTGGTGGGCCTGACTGCAAAGATGGGGTGGTCAAAGCGCAAAAAGGAAGCCATGTTTTCTGAGATGAGAGACAGAACCTTGTGGCTGGAAGAGTTGTTACCGACAAAACAAGCCCCAGACTGGTGCAAGATGCACTTGGCCGCACTGGAGCAAAGAAAAAAGGAAAGCGAGCCGTCACTTAGTGCAAAGAGTGAGCAGTAGGTGCGGTTGCCCATGGCAACAAAGCAGAAATCCGTACAGCTGACTTCATACAGCCTATGTTGCCTTCTGAACATGTTGAAGACTTTTTGCGATGACTGCTTCCTACAGAGGATGGCCCAAAGGTCGCTGGGTTGAGTTTGTGCAACCTTTTCTGATGGAGGAGTACCAAGAGGTGTACCGCGGGATGTGTTATAACCGAGATGACTACAACAATTTCCTAGGAGCAATCCAATCTAGAGAGCGCTGGAAAAGATCAGTGGGGAGAATGTGGTCTCCCATAGCAACCGGAGAAAGTCCGTTTTCAGAAAGGAGGAGCTACAGCAGAGATTTGGCTCAAATTTTTAGTGAACATGGTGCAAAAGTGTCTGTTGCCGCCCCTGGCAACTGTGATGAAAATTTTGTTCAGCCTACAGGGGGTGATGGAGAGCACAAGAAACCAGTGGTTCATCTTTTGGCTGCTTGTGTGAAGTGGTCAGCCCAGAGAAGAGGGCACCGTATCCAGCATCTTGCAAGGGGTGTGACCAGGAGTGTGGGTCTGCTGTCACCCCTGGCAACAGGAAACCTGTTTGGCCTGCAGGGGATGCTAGAAAATCCAAGAAGGATGCAATGTTGCCCCGTGTCCATGTGTGGGCATTGGCTTGTGAGAGCACAGCAAAGAAGGGACAACACCCTCAACTGAAGCTTTCAACACCTGCCAAATGGAATGGTAAAGCCTCGTAGACACGATAGGACTTTGTACAAACTTTCCCGTGGATTTTTGTACAAAGGGCGTTGGCCATAAATTTGTATTGCATACACACGGCAGGACTTTTTCAGTCAACTTTCACCAAATCACGTGGTTTTTCAGCTCTTTACCACCACCCTTTGGTCAACTTCTGTATTGTTGTCAGATATTGTGTCAATCTCACGGCTTTTATTGGCGAGATTGACACCTTGCGAGCCGGGTTCACACTGGTGCAGGGATCCGACTTGGATCCCCGACAATGCCAGGCACTGTGTTTGGTATGAATCATGAGGGGGAACTCCACACCAAATTTTAAATAAAAAAAACGGCATGGGTTCCCCTCCAGGAGCATACATGGCCCTTAGGTCTGGTATGGATTTTAAGGGGAACCTCACCCTGAAAAAAACAGAGTGGGGGTCCCCCCCAAAATCCATACCAGACCCTTATCCGAGCACGCAGCCTGGCCAGTCAGGAAAGGGGGTGGGGACGAGCGAGCTCCCCCCTCCTAAACCGTACCAGGCTGCATGCCCTCAACATGGGGGGTGGGTGCTTTGGGGAAGGGGCGCCCTACGCCCCCCCACCCCAAAGCACCTTGTCCCCATGTTGATGAGGACAAGGGCCTCTTCCCGTCAACCAACGGGTTGTCGGGGTCTGCGGGTGGGGGGCTTATCGGAATCCGGGAGCCCCCTTTAATAAGGGAGCCCCCAGATCCCGGGCCCCCACCCTATGTGAATGAGTATGGGGTACATCGCACCCCTACCCATTCAACTGGGGAAAAAAGTGTCAATAAAAAAACACACTATACATGTTTTTTAAAGTAATTTTATTAGGCAGCTTCGGGGTCTTCTTCCGACTTCCGAGGCCGGAGAAGAACCGGACACCGGGAGAAGAGGCCGGAGAGAGCGGAGAAGAACCAGACACTGGGAGAAGAGGCCAGAGAGAGCGGAGAAGAACCGGACACCGGGAGAAGAGGCCAGAGAGAGCAGAGAAAAAACGGACACCGGGAGAAGAGGCCGGAGAGACCCCCAGAGCTGTCTAATAAATTACTTTAAAAACCTGTGTAGTGTGTTTTTTTTTATTTATTTATTTTTTTTTTATTGACACTTTTTTCCTCAGGTGAATGGGTAGGGGTACGATGTACTCCATACTCCCTCACATAGGGTGGGGGCCGGGATCTGGGGGCCCCCTTATTAAAGGGGGCTCCCGGATTCCAATAAGCCCCCCCACCCGCAGACCCTGACAACCAACGGCCAGGGTTGTCGGGAAGAGGCCCTTGTCCTCATCAACATGGGGACAAGGTGCTTTGGGGTGGGGGGGCTGCAGGGTGCGGTTTCCTGACCGGCCGGGCTGCTTGCTCGTATAAGGGTCTGATATGGATTTTGGGGGGACCCCCATGCTGTTTTTTTTTTTTTTTTTTTTGGCGTAGGGGGTTCCCCCTTAAAATCCATACCAGACCTAAGGGCCTGGTATGCTCCCAGAGGGGAATTCCCTCTTGCGCTCGCTGCAATAGGAAAATGTGTTTTCCCTATTGCAGCCAGCATGAGATGTACAGCACCCTGTCGCTGAGAACCAGCGCAATGGGATTGCGCTGGAAACACATTCTCGCAGCAAGTACTGTAGTTTGTACAAAAGTCTGACGGCTTTGTGTACACACGATCGGACTTTGCTCCATCAGACTTTTGTTGCCATAAAGTTTGTCCGTTGGCACAGCAAACAAAAGTTCCATGAAAACCGAAAAAGTTTGTCCGATGGAGCGTACACACGGTCGGATGTTGCTCCAAAACAGCTAATTTGCATGTTTGTTGTCAAAAAGTCAGATCATGTGTACGGGCCTCCCGACTGTTGCAGTTACAAATGTGAGAGAGACTGGTTATGGGACTAGTCCCAGTGAAGTGGGAATAAGTCCAGTGATAAAATCTGCTTTCAGAGACTTGCAAGTGAATACCCTGTGTAGTAGCAAAGCACAGTTTGAAGCTGAACCTGCAGCAAGCTTATGGACTGGTAAGGACTTGTTTTCAGGCAGTGTACTGTGTAGCAGGAAGACAAGTGGTAAAAATGAATATAATGTGTTGCTCGCTAAAATGTGATGTTGCATCCAGAAATTTCAGGGGTGACCACTAAGAAATGTGTGCCGTTGCCCCTGGTAATCATGGCAGGTGTAGCAGAGGTGTCCCTGGAGATTGCCCAGGAGCTCATGGTGTCTGAGCTCAGGGTTTCCCAGGACAACTGTGTCTCCGCCCCAACTGACAAGTGTGTTTCACATGAGATGAAAAGCGATGTACTAAGTATTCTACAATCTCAAATTGCTAATGTGCTAACGCAGGCTATACAAGGCAGGAAGGTGGATAATGATGACGTTGAAAAGTGTATTACCGACAATGTTGATGGTTTGGTGTCTCCTATGGTAGCCACAAGCAGTGCCGCAGAGTTGTCCCAGGAAATCTCACGAGGACTCCCTGTGTTGGAGTCGGCGGGGGTCCAGAACAGCTCTGATACTGCTCAGGTGGAACATAATGGGAAAACAGCTCTAATGATGGAGTATGTATTATCACAATCTGATGTGGTTGACAGTGACTGGTGCAGGATGCCTGCTGCTAAACCACTCTGTCCACCTGTGTCTCCATGGGCAGAGGGAGCCGTACTACGGAGTGCTGGTGATTGGAGCACAGACAGGATAGACTGGGATAGTCTCACCATAAAGGTGTTAGCGTGGTGGAAAGAAATTTCTGAAGGTAATAGTAAGGTGGACACTATTGCTGCTGTGACAAATGGAGAGGCTGCAGGGCCAATAGACACAGGTGCGTTGGCTGTTGCAGAACTTAACCCCCTCCAGGCAGAAGGATCGGAAAAGGGCGCATACATAGCAGAGGTTTTGTCCACAGCAAAAGAGATGAGTAATGTTGAGTGTCAGGATGGTGGGCATAGGCGTGCCCACGGAGTGTGCCCAGGCACACCCTAATCATTCAGCCCTGTCTGTGTTTCAACAAGTTTTGTCAGTGCTAAATGCCTGCAACATCTGTCCTGTCCCTGTGTAACTTCAGTCACCACCACTGGGCCAGTAAAAACAGCTGTGCTGCGAGTGGGAGGTGATTGAGCAGGGAACTAGGACCTCAGCCGCGGAGTAAGCCAGCCGCATTTGCCGATGCAGCTTCTATAGTTCTGGCTGCAAGTCCTCACAGTAGCCGGCGGAGTGATCTACATCTGCACTCCGCCCCCCCCTCCAGCCTCTCTCTCCCTGGAAGCAGCGGACTAGCAGAACCTGAGGGCGGCAGACGAGTGGCTGCAGCCTCCTGGATCCAGGTAGTGATTGCATTTAGAAGCTTCCAATCTCGTTTTGTTCTATCTCCCCCAAGTCTTATGTATGTTCAATCTGTGCCCTCATTCACTTAGATCCTCCACTGCGGTCAAGCCAGCCGTGGTTTCTAAATACACGGTCAAGCCAGCCGCAAATAATAAAAAGCTGTGCACCTATTACGATGATTACGGTAATTGCAGTAACATCACACTGCTCTATGACTCACCCTCCTTACTAAACGGGCTAAAGGGCTGCAATAGCCGGGGAATCAGATGGGAGCTGGAGAAGCTGCAAATGGCAAGAAGACGAATATTGGAAGATCAGCAATAATGGGGAGAGCTGAGGAGCAAATACACTCATCTAACCCATTTCATTAATATCCCATATACGTTCAGTATTTATTTACAGCTGTGCATGTCTGGGATCAAAAGGCAATAGGTAACAGAAGCATTTTTTACATTCTATCTATCTATCTATCTATCTATCTATCTATCTATCTATCTATCTATCTATCTATCTATCTATCTATCTATCTATCTATCTATCTATCTATCTATCTATCTATCTATCTATCTATCTATTTCTCTCTCTCTCTCTCTGTCTTTCTTTTTCATTCTTAATTGTTTCTCTCGCTCTCTCATGCTTTCATGCATAATTTTTTCTTCTCTCTTTCTTTCTTACTTTCTCTCTTATTCTTTATTTAATTATTTCTCTCTTTCTTTCCCTCATTCTCTTTCTTTTTCTTTCTCTCTTTCTCTCTCTCTCTCTCTCTCTCTCTCTCTCTCTCTCTCTCTCTCTCATTCTTTATTTATCTTTCTTTCTCTCACTCTCTCTTTCTTTTTCTTTCTTTCTCACTCTCTCTCTTATTCTTTATTTAATTATTTCTCTCTTTTCTCTCTCTGTCTTTCTTTTTCATTCTTAATTGTTTCTCTCGCTCTCTCATGCTTTCATGCATAATTTTTTCTTCTCTCTTTCTTTCTTACTTTCTCTCTTATTCTTTATTTAATTATTTCTCTCTTTCTTTCCCTCATTCTCTTTCTTTTTCTTTCTCTCTTTCTCTCTCTCACACTCTCTCTCTCTCTCTCTCTCTCTCTCTCTCTCTCTCTCTCTCTCTCTCTCTCTCATTCTTTATTTATCTTTCTTTCTCTCACCCTCTCTTTCTTTTTCTTTCTCACTCTCTCTCTTTCATTCTTTATTTATTTTTTAATTTATCTTTTTCTTTCTTTTTCTATCTCTTTCATTTTTTAATTTAATTATCTTTCTTTTTATCTTCATTCTTTTTTTAACTCGCATTGTCTGTGACTAACGTTTATTTTTTCTTTATAGGTCACATCTCAATACATTGTTTTATGAAAAGGTTTACAGCACAAGCATTTCTTTCTTTCTTTCTTTCTTTCTTTCTTTCTTTCTTTCTTTCTTTCTTTCTTTCTTTTCTCTCTCTCTCTCTCTCTCTCTCTCTCTCTCTCTCTCTCTCTCTCTCTTCATTCTTTCTTTCTCTTTCTCTCTCACTCTTACTTTCTTTCCGTCTGTCTCTCTCTTTCTCTCTCACTCTTCAATCTTTATTTATTTATCTCTTTTATCACTCTCTCATTCTTTATTTATTTCTCTCTTTCTCTCTCTCTCTTTCATTATTTATTTATTTATTTATCTCTTTTTTTCTTTTTTATCTTTAAATTTTTTTAAAACTCACATTGTCTTTGACTAATGTTTTTTTTCTGTATAGGTCACATTTCGATACATTGTTTAATGTAAATGTTTACAGCACAAGCAAACAAAATAAAGTATCTTTCTAAATACATTTACTGCATATGTTTTTTTTGTTCTCTTGTATTGTCCCATATAGTATACACACCCCATTTGATACAGGACATTTTCGACTCCAGAGACCCTTAAAGATCTCATTTGAAATAAGTAGAAAAAAATAATGGTCAGTTCTAGTACAGGACATCCCATACCCTATGCACACCTCATTTGAAAACATTTTAGTGTAGCATTTTGGAGATATGTCACGTTACTCGACTTTGGAGGCCTATAACGACCTCATTTCTAATAAGTAGAAAAAAAGAATGGTCAGTTCTAATACAGGACGTCCCATAGCCTATGCACACCTCATTTGAAACCATTTTACTGTAGCATTTTCGAGATATGTCACGTTACTCGAATTTGGAGGCCTATAAAAACCTCATTTCTAATAAGTAGAAAAAAAGAATGGTTAGTTCTAGTACAGGACGTCCCATAGCCTATGCACACCTCATTTGAAACCATTATACTGTAGCATTTTGGAGAAATGTCACATTACTCGACTTTGGAGTCCTATAACAACCTCTTTTGTAATAAGTAGAAAAAAGAATGGTCAGTTCTAATACAGGATGTCCCATACCCTGTTCACACCTCATTTGAAACCATTTTACTTTAGCATTTTGGAGATATGTCACGTTATTCGATTTTGGAGGTGTATAAATAACTAATTTCCAATAAGCAGAAAAAAAGAATGGTCAGTTCTAGTACAGGACGTCCCATACACTAAGCACACCTAATTTGAAACTATTTTACTGTAGCTTTTTAGAAATATGTCACATTATTCGACTTTGGAGGTGTATAAATAGCTCATTTCCAATAAGCAGAAAAAAAGAATGGTCAGTTCTATTACAGGACGTCCCATACCCTATGCACACCTCATTTGAAACCATTTTACTGTAGCGTTTTGGAGATAAGTCACGTTATTCGACTTTGGAGGCCTATAACAACCTCATTTCTAATAAGTAGAAAAAAAGAATGTTGAGTTCTAGTACAGGACATCCCATACACTAAGCACACCTAATTTGAAACCATTTTACTGTAGCTTTTTAGAAATATGTCACGTTATTCGACTTTGGAGGCCTATAACGACCTTGAATAACAAAGTCGAATAACGTGACATATCTCCAAAATGCTACAGTAAAATGGTTTCAAATTAGTTGTGCATAGGGTATCGGACGTCCTGTACTAGAACTGACCATTCTTTTTTTCTACTTATTAGAAATTAGGTTGTTATAGGCCTCCAAAGTCGAATAACGTGACATATCTCCAAAATGCTACAGTAAAATGGTTTCAAATGAGGTGTGCATAGCGTATGGGACGTCCTGTACTAGAACTGACCATTCTATTTTTCTACTTATTGGAAATGAGTTATTTATACACCTCCAAAGTCGAATAATGTGACATATTTCTAAAAAGCTACAGTAAAATAGTTTCAAATGAGGTGTGCATAGCATATGGGACGTCCTGTACTAGAACTGACCATTCTTTTTTTCTACTTATTAGAAATTAGGTTTTTATAGGCCTCCAAAGTCGAGTAATGTGACATATCTCGAAAATGCTACAGTAAAATGGTTTCAAATGAGGTGTGCATAGGGTATGGGACAGCCTGTATTAGAACTGACCATTCTTTTTTTCTACTTCTTACAAATGAGATCGTTATAGGACTCCAAAGTTGAATAATGTGACATATCTCCAAAATGCTACAGTAAAATGGTTTCAAATGAAGTGTGAATAGGGTATGGGACATCCTGTATTAGAACTGACCATTCTTTTTTTCTACTTATTATAAATGAAGTCGTTATAGGACTCCAAAGTCCAGTAATGTGACATTTCTCCAAAACGCTACAGTAAAATGATTTCAAAAGAGGTGTGCATAGTGTATGGGATGTCCTGTATTAGGACTGATCATTTTTTTTCTACTTATTAGAAATTAGGTTGTTATAGGACTCCAAAGTCAAGTAACATGACATATCTCCAAAATGCTACAGTAAAATGGTTTTTAAATGAGTTGTGCATAGGGTATGGGATGTCCTGTATTAGAACTGACCATTCTTTTTTTCTACTTATTGGAAATTAGTTATTTATACACCTCCAAAGTAGAATAATATGACATTTCTCCAAAACGCTACAATAAAATGATTTCAAATGAGGTGTGCATAGGGTATGAGATGTCCTGTACTAGAACTGACCATCCTTTTTTTCTACTTATTACAAATGAGATCGTCATAGGCCTCCAAAGTTGAATAATGTGACATATCTCGAAAATGCTACAGTAAAATGGTTTCAAATGAGGTGTGCATAGGCCAGTGTTTCTCAACTCCAATCCTCAAGGCGCACCAACAGGTCATGTTTTCAGGATTTCCACTATTTTGCACAGGTGATTTGATCAGTTTCACTGCTTTAGTAATTACTAAAGCCGTTTAATTCGAGGGAAATCCTGAAAACATGACCTGTTGGTGCGCCTTGAGGACTGGAGTTGAGAAACACTGGCATAGGCTATGGGAAGTCCTGTACTAGAACTAACCATTCTTTTTTTCTACTTATTAGAAATGAGGTTTTTATAGGCCTCCAAAGTCGAGTAACGTGACATATCTCGAAAATGCTACAGTAAAATGGTTTCAAATGAGGTGTGCATAGCGTATGGGACGTCCTGTACTAGAACTGACCATTCTATTTTTCTACTTATTGGAAATGAGTTATTTATACACCTCCAAAGTCGAATAATGTGACATATTTCTAAAAAGCTACAGTAAAATAGTTTCAAATGAGGTGTGCATAGCATATGGGACGTCCTGTACTAGAACTGACCATTCTTTTTTTCTACTTATTAGAAATTAGGTTTTTATAGGCCTCCAAAGTCGAGTAATGTGACATATCTCGAAAATGCTACAGTAAAATGGTTTCAAATGAGGTGTGCATAGGGTATGGGACGTCCTGTATTAGAACTGACCATTCTTTTTTTCTACTTCTTACAAATGAGATCGTTATAGGACTCCAAAGTTGAATAATGTGACATATCTCCAAAATGCTACAGTAAAATGGTTTCAAATGAGGTGTGCATAGGGTATGGGACGTCCTGTATTAGAACTGACCATTCTTTTTTTCTACTTATTGGAAATTAGTTAATTATACACTCCCAAAGTCGAGTAACGTGACATATCTCCAAAATGCTACAGTAAAATGGTTTCAAATGAGGTGTGAATAGGGTATGGGACATCCTGTATTAGAACTGACCATTCTTTTTTTCTACTTATTAGAAATGAGGTCAGTATAGGCCTCCAAAGTCGAGTAACGTGACATATCTCCAAAATGCTACAGTAAAATGTTTTCAAATGAGTTGTGC